>NW_026292624.1:0-64817 GCF_023091745.1 Budorcas taxicolor
GGAAGGGAATGGCAAGTGCAGGGCTCCTCCAGCGGTCGCTTGGCCGCCCAGACTCAGCACAGCACGGAGAGCACCAGGCTTCCCCAGGGCCCCCGGCTGTGGTCTGCAGCCCCACACACCCGGAGGCTGACTCCGTGAGCGCCCAGAAGGTGCCTGACAGACGTCATTTCCCTAGTGCTCTCCCCACCAGCAGAGACGTGGGCAGGTGGTTGGGGCCTGCCCCTGCGTGTCTGGGCTGCCGCCCACAGCCTCCGCTCAGGGAAGCAGCCCCTGTGCCAAGACCTGCAGGAGGCGCGGGGCGTCCCTGCCTGGAAGCCAAGTGCACGGTCCGCTTGGAAGCGAGCCTCCTTGGGAAGAGTCGAGGGAGCCAAGCCGCGTGCAGCTGCAATCCCTGCTTGGGCCGAGCCGAGTGTGCCTCCAGGACGGCAGAGCTCCAGCTCTGCTCAGAGGCCGGATCCAGTCAAGTGCCTTGCGCGAGGCTGCTCTGCCCTGGGCGAGACTTGCCCAGGCTTGCCTCGCTGCTAGGCTTGCTGCCCGGGAAGGAGCAGGCTGTGCGATGCTGGGAGAGGCCCCTGCGCCTTCCTGGCCTCAGCTCCACTCCTGCCTTGCCTTTGCATCTAGGCCCCGGGCGTCCTTGGGGAAGGCTTAGGAGCCGGTGGCTTGCACACTGCCAAGCCCTCCAGCAGTGAGGCCTCTCGTCGAGGGGAGGGGAGGGCAAGTGCAGGGCTCCACCAGCGGTTGCTTGGCCGCCCAGACTCAGCGCCGCACGGAGAGCACAAGGCTCCCAGGTCCCCTGGCTGTGGTCTGCAGCCCCACACTCCCGGAGGCTGACTCCGTGGGCGCCCAGAAGGTGCCTGACAGACGTCATGTCCCTAGCGCTCTGCTCCCCAGCAGAGACGTGTGCAGGTGGTGGGGCCTGCCCCTGCGTGGTCTGGGCTCCCGCCGGCAGCCCCAGCTCCAGGGAAGCAGCCCCTGAGCCAAGACCTGTAGGGGGCGCGGGGCGCCCCCGCCTGGAAGCCTAGCGCACAGCATGCGGGAAGCGAGCCTCCTCGGGAGAAGAGGAGGCAGCGCAGCTGCGTGCGTCTGCACTCACTCCTTGGGCGGAGCCCAGTGAGCCTCCAGTACGGCAGAGCTCCAGCTCTGCTCAGAGGCCCGATCTGGCAGAGTGGCTGGCGTGAGGCTGCTCTGCCCTGGGCGAGCCTTGCCCAGACTTGCCTCGCTGCTAGGCTTCCTGCCCGGGAAGGAGCAGGCTGCGCCAGACAGGCAGACGCTCCTGGCGCCTTCCTGGCCTCAGCTCCACTCCTGCCTTGCCTTTGCACCTAGTCCCCAGGCGTCCTTGCGGAGGGCTTAGGGGCCGGTGGGGTGCACGCTGCCAAGCCCTCCAGCCGTGAGAGCTCTGTCATAGGGAAGGGAATGGCAAGTGCAGGGCTCCTCCAGCGGTCGCTTGGCCGCCCCGACTCAGCACAGCACGGAGAGCACCAGGCTTCCCCAGGGCCCCGGGCTGTGGTCTGCAGCCCCACACACCCGGAGGCTGACTCCGTGAGCGCCCAGAAGGTGCCTGACAGACGTCATTTCCTAGTGCTCTCCCCACCAGCAGAGACGTGGGCAGGTGGTTGGGGCCTGCCCCTGCGTGTCTGGGCTGCCGCCCACAGCCTCCGCTCAGGGGAAGCAGCCCCTGTGCCAAGACCTGCAGGAGGCGCGGGGCGTCCCTGCCTGGAAGCCAAGTGCACGGTCCGCTTGGAAGCGAGCCTCCTTGGGAAGAGTCGAGGGAGCCAAGCCGCGTGCAGCTGCAATCCCTGCTTGGGCCGAGCCGAGTGTGCCTCCAGGACGGCAGAGCTCCAGCTCTGCTCAGAGGCCGGATCCAGTCAAGTGCCTTGCGCGAGGCTGCTCTGCCCTGGGCGAGACTTGCCCAGGCTTGCCTCGCTGCTAGGCTTGCTGCCCGGGAAGGAGCAGGCTGTGCGATGCTGGGAGAGGCCCCTGGCGCCTTCCTGGCCTCAGCTCCACTCCTGCCTTGCCTTTGCATCTAGGCCCCGGGCGTCCTTGGGAAGGCTTAGGAGCCGGTGGCTTGCACACTGCCAAGCCCTCCAGCAGTGAGGCCTCTCGTCGAGGGGAGGGGAGGGCAAGTGCAGGGCTCCACCAGCGGTTGCTTGGCCGCCCAGACTCAGCGCCGCACGGAGAGCACAAGGCTCCCAGGTCCCCTGGCTGTGGTCTGCAGCCCCACACTCCCGGAGGCTGACTCCGTGGGCGCCCAGAAGGTGCCTGACAGACGTCATGTCCCTAGCGCTCTGCTCCCCAGCAGAGACGTGTGCAGGTGGTGGGGCCTGCCCCTGCGTGTCTGGGCTCCCGCCGGCAGCCCCAGCTCCAGGGAAGCAGCCCCTGAGCCAAGACCTGTAGGGGGCGCGGGGCGCCCCCGCCTGGAAGCCTAGCGCACAGCATGCGGGAAGCGAGCCTCCTCGGGAGAAGAGGAGGCAGCGCAGCTGCGTGCGTCTGCACTCACTCCTTGGGCGGAGCCCAGTGAGCCTCCAGTACGGCAGAGCTCCAGCTCTGCTCAGAGGCCCGATCTGGCAGAGTGGCTGGCGTGAGGCTGCTCTGCCCTGGGCGAGCCTTGCCCAGACTTGCCTCGCTGCTAGGCTTCCTGCCCGGGAAGGAGCAGGCTGCGCCAGACAGGCAGACGCTCCTGGCGCCTTCCTGGCCTCAGCTCCACTCCTGCCTTGCCTTTGCACCTAGTCCCCAGGCGTCCTTGCGGAGGGCTTAGGGGCCGGTGGGGTGCACGCTGCCAAGCCCTCCAGCCGTGAGAGCTCTGTCATAGGGAAGGGAATGGCAAGTGCAGGGCTCCTCCAGCGGTCGCTTGGCCGCCCCGACTCAGCACAGCACGGAGAGCACCAGGCTTCCCCAGGGCCCCGGGCTGTGGTCTGCAGCCCCACACACCCGGAGGCTGACTCCGTGAGCGCCCAGAAGGTGCCTGACAGACGTCATTTCCCTAGTGCTCTCCCCACCAGCAGAGACGTGGGCAGGTGGTTGGGGCCTGCCCCTGCGTGTCTGGGCTGCCGCCCACAGCCTCCGCTCAGGGGAAGCAGCCCCTGTGCCAAGACCTGCAGGAGGCGCGGGGCGTCCCTGCCTGGAAGCCAAGTGCACGGTCCGCTTGGAAGCGAGCCTCCTTGGGAAGAGTCGAGGGAGCCAAGCCGCGTGCAGCTGCAATCCCTGCTTGGGCCGAGCCGAGTGTGCCTCCAGGACGGCAGAGCTCCAGCTCTGCTCAGAGGCCGGATCCAGTCAAGTGCCTTGCGCGAGGCTGCTCTGCCCTGGGCGAGACTTGCCCAGGCTTGCCTCGCTGCTAGGCTTGCTGCCCGGGAAGGAGCAGGCTGTGCGATGCTGGGAGAGGCCCCTGGCGCCTTCCTGGCCTCAGCTCCACTCCTGCCTTGCCTTTGCATCTAGGCCCCGGGCGTCCTTGGGGAAGGCTTAGGAGCCGGTGGCTTGCACACTGCCAAGCCCTCCAGCAGTGAGGCCTCTCGTCGAGGGGAGGGGAGGGCAAGTGCAGGGCTCCACCAGCGGTTGCTTGGCCGCCCAGACTCAGCGCCGCACGGAGAGCACAAGGCTCCCAGGTCCCCTGGCTGTGGTCTGCAGCCCCACACTCCCGGAGGCTGACTCCGTGGGCGCCCAGAAGGTGCCTGACAGACGTCATGTCCCTAGCGCTCTGCTCCCCAGCAGAGACGTGTGCAGGTGGTGGGGCCTGCCCCTGCGTGTCTGGGCTCCCGCCGGCAGCCCCAGCTCCAGGGAAGCAGCCCCTGAGCCAAGACCTGTAGGGGGCGCGGGGCGCCCCCGCCTGGAAGCCTAGCGCACAGCATGCGGGAAGCGAGCCTCCTCGGGAGAAGAGGAGGCAGCCCAGCTGCGTGCGTCTGCACTCACTCCTTGGGCGGAGCCCAGTGAGCCTCCAGTACGGCAGAGCTCCAGCTCTGCTCAGAGGCCCGATCTGGCAGAGTGGCTGGCGTGAGGCTGCTCTGCCCTGGGCGAGCCTTGCCCAGACTTGCCTCGCTGCTAGGCTTCCTGCCCGGGAAGGAGCAGGCTGCGCCAGACAGGCAGACGCTCCTGGCGCCTTCCTGGCCTCAGCTCCACTCCTGCCTTGCCTTTGCACCTAGTCCCCAGGCGTCCTTGCGGAGGGCTTAGGGGCCGGTGGGGTGCACGCTGCCAAGCCCTCCAGCCGTGAGAGCTCTGTCATAGGGAAGGGAATGGCAAGTGCAGGGCTCCTCCAGCGGTCGCTTGGCCGCCCCGACTCAGCACAGCACGGAGAGCACCAGGCTTCCCCAGGGCCCCCGGCTGTGGTCTGCAGCCCCACACACCCGGAGGCTGACTCCGTGAGCGCCCAGAAGGTGCCTGACAGACGTCATTTCCCTAGTGCTCTCCCCACCAGCAGAGACGTGGGCAGGTGGTTGGGGCCTGCCCCTGCGTGTCTGGGCTGCCGCCCACAGCCTCCGCTCAGGGGAAGCAGCCCCTGTGCCAAGACCTGCAGGAGGCGCGGGGCGTCCCTGCCTGGAAGCCAAGTGCACGGTCCGCTTGGAAGCGAGCCTCCTTGGGAAGAGTCGAGGGAGCCAAGCCGCGTGCAGCTGCAATCCCTGCTTGGGCCGAGCCGAGTGTGCCTCCAGGACGGCAGAGCTCCAGCTCTGCTCAGAGGCCGGATCCAGTCAAGTGCCTTGCGCGAGGCTGCTCTGCCCTGGGCGAGACTTGCCCAGGCTTGCCTCGCTGCTAGGCTTGCTGCCCGGGAAGGAGCAGGCTGTGCGATGCTGGGAGAGGCCCCTGGCGCCTTCCTGGCCTCAGCTCCACTCCTGCCTTGCCTTTGCATCTAGGCCCCGGGCGTCCTTGGGGAAGGCTTAGGAGCCGGTGGCTTGCACACTGCCAAGCCCTCCAGCAGTGAGGCCTCTCGTAGAGGGGAGGGGAGGGCAAGTGCAGGGCTCCACCAGCGGTTGCTTGGCCGCCCAGACTCAGCGCCGCACGGAGAGCACAAGGCTCCCAGGTCCCCTGGCTGTGGTCTGCAGCCCCACACTCCCGGAGGCTGACTCCGTGGGCGCCCAGAAGGTGCCTGACAGACGTCATGTCCCTAGCGCTCTGCTCCCCAGCAGAGACGTGTGCAGGTGGTGGGGCCTGCCCCTGCGTGTCTGGGCTCCCGCCGGCAGCCCCAGCTCCAGGGAAGCAGCCCCTGAGCCAAGACCTGTAGGGGGCGCGGGGCGCCCCCGCCTGGAAGCCTAGCGCACAGCATGCGGGAAGCGAGCCTCCTCGGGAGAAGAGGAGGCAGCGCAGCTGCGTGCGTCTGCACTCACTCCTTGGGCGGAGCCCAGTGAGCCTCCAGTACGGCAGAGCTCCAGCTCTGCTCCGAGGCCCGATCTGGCAGAGTGGCTGGCGTGAGGCTGCTCTGCCCTGGGCGAGCCTTGCCCAGACTTGCCTCGCTGCTAGGCTTCCTGCCCGGGAAGGAGCAGGCTGCGCCAGACAGGCAGACGCTCCTGGCGCCTTCCTGGCCTCAGCTCCACTCCTGCCTTGCCTTTGCACCTAGTCCCCAGGCGTCCTTGCGGAGGGCTTAGGGGCCGGTGGGGTGCACGCTGCCAAGCCCTCCAGCCGTGAGAGCTCTGTCATAGGGAAGGGAATGGCAAGTGCAGGGCTCCTCCAGCGGTCGCTTGGCCGCCCCGACTCAGCACAGCACGGAGAGCACCAGGCTTCCCCAGGGCCCCCGGCTGTGGTCTGCAGCCCCACACACCCGGAGGCTGACTCCGTGAGCGCCCAGAAGGTGCCTGACAGACGTCATTTCCCTAGTGCTCTCCCCACCAGCAGAGACGTGGGCAGGTGGTTGGGGCCTGCCCCTGCGTGTCTGGGCTGCCGCCCACAGCCTCCGCTCAGGGGAAGCAGCCCCTGTGCCAAGACCTGCAGGAGGCGCGGGGCGTCCCTGCCTGGAAGCCAAGTGCACGGTCCGCTTGGAAGCGAGCCTCCTTGGGAAGAGTCGAGGGAGCCAAGCCGCGTGCAGCTGCAATCCCTGCTTGGGCCGAGCCGAGTGTGCCTCCAGGACGGCAGAGCTCCAGCTCTGCTCAGAGGCCGGATCCAGTCAAGTGCCTTGCGCGAGGCTGCTCTGCCCTGGGCGAGACTTGCCCAGGCTTGCCTCGCTGCTAGGCTTGCTGCCCGGGAAGGAGCAGGCTGTGCGATGCTGGGAGAGGCCCCTGGCGCCTTCCTGGCCTCAGCTCCACTCCTGCCTTGCCTTTGCATCTAGGCCCCGGGCGTCCTTGGGGAAGGCTTAGGAGCCGGTGGCTTGCACACTGCCAAGCCCTCCAGCAGTGAGGCCTCTCGTCGAGGGGAGGGGAGGGCAAGTGCAGGGCTCCACCAGCGGTTGCTTGGCCGCCCAGACTCAGCGCCGCACGGAGAGCACAAGGCTCCCAGGTCCCCTGGCTGTGGTCTGCAGCCCCACACTCCCGGAGGCTGACTCCGTGGGCGCCCAGAAGGTGCCTGACAGACGTCATGTCCCTAGCGCTCTGCTCCCCAGCAGAGACGTGTGCAGGTGGTGGGGCCTGCCCCTGCGTGTCTGGGCTCCCGCCGGCAGCCCCAGCTCCAGGGAAGCAGCCCCTGAGCCAAGACCTGTAGGGGGCGCGGGGCGCCCCCGCCTGGAAGCCTAGCGCACAGCATGCGGGAAGCGAGCCTCCTCGGGAGAAGAGGAGGCAGCGCAGCTGCGTGCGTCTGCACTCACTCCTTGGGCGGAGCCCAGTGAGCCTCCAGTACGGCAGAGCTCCAGCTCTGCTCAGAGGCCCGATCTGGCAGAGTGGCTGGCGTGAGGCTGCTCTGCCCTGGGCGAGCCTTGCCCAGACTTGCCTCGCTGCTAGGCTTCCTGCCCGGGAAGGAGCAGGCTGCGCCAGACAGGCAGACGCTCCTGGCGCCTTCCTGGCCTCAGCTCCACTCCTGCCTTGCCTTTGCACCTAGTCCCCAGGCGTCCTTGCGGAGGGCTTAGGGGCCGGTGGGGTGCACGCTGCCAAGCCCTCCAGCCGTGAGAGCTCTGTCATAGGGAAGGGAATGGCAAGTGCAGGGCTCCTCCAGCGGTCGCTTGGCCGCCCCGACTCAGCACAGCACGGAGAGCACCAGGCTTCCCCAGGGCCCCCGGCTGTGGTCTGCAGCCCCACACACCCGGAGGCTGACTCCGTGAGCGCCCAGAAGGTGCCTGACAGACGTCATTTCCCTAGTGCTCTCCCCACCAGCAGAGACGTGGGCAGGTGGTTGGGGCCTGCCCCTGCGTGTCTGGGCTGCCGCCCACAGCCTCCGCTCAGGGGAAGCAGCCCCTGTGCCAAGACCTGCAGGAGGCGCGGGGCGTCCCTGCCTGGAAGCCAAGTGCACGGTCCGCTTGGAAGCGAGCCTCCTTGGGAAGAGTCGAGGGAGCCAAGCCGCGTGCAGCTGCAATCCCTGCTTGGGCCGAGCCGAGTGTGCCTCCAGGACGGCAGAGCTCCAGCTCTGCTCAGAGGCCGGATCCAGTCAAGTGCCTTGCGCGAGGCTGCTCTGCCCTGGGCGAGACTTGCCCAGGCTTGCCTCGCTGCTAGGCTTGCTGCCCGGGAAGGAGCAGGCTGTGCGATGCTGGGAGAGGCCCCTGGCGCCTTCCTGGCCTCAGCTCCACTCCTGCCTTGCCTTTGCATCTAGGCCCCGGGCGTCCTTGGGGAAGGCTTAGGAGCCGGTGGCTTGCACACTGCCAAGCCCTCCAGCAGTGAGGCCTCTCGTCGAGGGGAGGGGAGGGCAAGTGCAGGGCTCCACCAGCGGTTGCTTGGCCGCCCAGACTCAGCGCCGCACGGAGAGCACAAGGCTCCCAGGTCCCCTGGCTGTGGTCTGCAGCCCCACACTCCCGGAGGCTGACTCCGTGGGCGCCCAGAAGGTGCCTGACAGACGTCATGTCCCTAGCGCTCTGCTCCCCAGCAGAGACGTGTGCAGGTGGTGGGGCCTGCCCCTGCGTGTCTGGGCTCCCGCCGGCAGCCCCAGCTCCAGGGAAGCAGCCCCTGAGCCAAGACCTGTAGGGGGCGCGGGGCGCCCCCGCCTGGAAGCCTAGCGCACAGCATGCGGGAAGCGAGCCTCCTCGGGAGAAGAGGAGGCAGCGCAGCTGCGTGCGTCTGCACTCACTCCTTGGGCGGAGCCCAGTGAGCCTCCAGTACGGCAGAGCTCCAGCTCTGCTCAGAGGCCCGATCTGGCAGAGTGGCTGGCGTGAGGCTGCTCTGCCCTGGGCGAGCCTTGCCCAGACTTGCCTCGCTGCTAGGCTTCCTGCCCGGGAAGGAGCAGGCTGCGCCAGACAGGCAGACGCTCCTGGCGCCTTCCTGGCCTCAGCTCCACTCCTGCCTTGCCTTTGCACCTAGTCCCCAGGCGTCCTTGCGGAGGGCTTAGGGGCCGGTGGGGTGCACGCTGCCAAGCCCTCCAGCCGTGAGAGCTCTGTCATAGGGAAGGGAATGGCAAGTGCAGGGCTCCTCCAGCGGTCGCTTGGCCGCCCCGACTCAGCACAGCACGGAGAGCACCAGGCTTCCCCAGGGCCCCCGGCTGTGGTCTGCAGCCCCACACACCCGGAGGCTGACTCCGTGAGCGCCCAGAAGGTGCCTGACAGACGTCATTTCCCTAGTGCTCTCCCCACCAGCAGAGACGTGGGCAGGTGGTTGGGGCCTGCCCCTGCGTGTCTGGGCTGCCGCCCACAGCCTCCGCTCAGGGGAAGCAGCCCCTGTGCCAAGACCTGCAGGAGGCGCGGGGCGTCCCTGCCTGGAAGCCAAGTGCACGGTCCGCTTGGAAGCGAGCCTCCTTGGGAAGAGTCGAGGGAGCCAAGCCGCGTGCAGCTGCAATCCCTGCTTGGGCCGAGCCGAGTGTGCCTCCAGGACGGCAGAGCTCCAGCTCTGCTCAGAGGCCGGATCCAGTCAAGTGCCTTGCGCGAGGCTGCTCTGCCCTGGGCGAGACTTGCCCAGGCTTGCCTCGCTGCTAGGCTTGCTGCCCGGGAAGGAGCAGGCTGTGCGATGCTGGGAGAGGCCCCTGGCGCCTTCCTGGCCTCAGCTCCACTCCTGCCTTGCCTTTGCATCTAGGCCCCGGGCGTCCTTGGGGAAGGCTTAGGAGCCGGTGGCTTGCACACTGCCAAGCCCTCCAGCAGTGAGGCCTCTCGTCGAGGGGAGGGGAGGGCAAGTGCAGGGCTCCACCAGCGGTTGCTTGGCCGCCCAGACTCAGCGCCGCACGGAGAGCACAAGGCTCCCAGGTCCCCTGGCTGTGGTCTGCAGCCCCACACTCCCGGAGGCTGACTCCGTGGGCGCCCAGAAGGTGCCTGACAGACGTCATGTCCCTAGCGCTCTGCTCCCCAGCAGAGACGTGTGCAGGTGGTGGGGCCTGCCCCTGCGTGTCTGGGCTCCCGCCGGCAGCCCCAGCTCCAGGGAAGCAGCCCCTGAGCCAAGACCTGTAGGGGGCGCGGGGCGCCCCCGCCTGGAAGCCTAGCGCACAGCATGCGGGAAGCGAGCCTCCTCGGGAGAAGAGGAGGCAGCGCAGCTGCGTGCGTCTGCACTCACTCCTTGGGCGGAGCCCAGTGAGCCTCCAGTACGGCAGAGCTCCAGCTCTGCTCAGAGGCCCGATCTGGCAGAGTGGCTGGCGTGAGGCTGCTCTGCCCTGGGCGAGCCTTGCCCAGACTTGCCTCGCTGCTAGGCTTCCTGCCCGGGAAGGAGCAGGCTGCGCCAGACAGGCAGACGCTCCTGGCGCCTTCCTGGCCTCAGCTCCACTCCTGCCTTGCCTTTGCACCTAGTCCCCAGGCGTCCTTGCGGAGGGCTTAGGGGCCGGTGGGGTGCACGCTGCCAAGCCCTCCAGCCGTGAGAGCTCTGTCATAGGGAAGGGAATGGCAAGTGCAGGGCTCCTCCAGCGGTCGCTTGGCCGCCCCGACTCAGCACAGCACGGAGAGCACCAGGCTTCCCCAGGGCCCCCGGCTGTGGTCTGCAGCCCCACACACCCGGAGGCTGACTCCGTGAGCGCCCAGAAGGTGCCTGACAGACGTCATTTCCCTAGTGCTCTCCCCACCAGCAGAGACGTGGGCAGGTGGTTGGGGCCTGCCCCTGCGTGTCTGGGCTGCCGCCCACAGCCTCCGCTCAGGGGAAGCAGCCCCTGTGCCAAGACCTGCAGGAGGCGCGGGGCGTCCCTGCCTGGAAGCCAAGTGCACGGTCCGCTTGGAAGCGAGCCTCCTTGGGAAGAGTCGAGGGAGCCAAGCCGCGTGCAGCTGCAATCCCTGCTTGGGCCGAGCCGAGTGTGCCTCCAGGACGGCAGAGCTCCAGCTCTGCTCAGAGGCCGGATCCAGTCAAGTGCCTTGCGCGAGGCTGCTCTGCCCTGGGCGAGACTTGCCCAGGCTTGCCTCGCTGCTAGGCTTGCTGCCCGGGAAGGAGCAGGCTGTGCGATGCTGGGAGAGGCCCCTGGCGCCTTCCTGGCCTCAGCTCCACTCCTGCCTTGCCTTTGCATCTAGGCCCCGGGCGTCCTTGGGGAAGGCTTAGGAGCCGGTGGCTTGCACACTGCCAAGCCCTCCAGCAGTGAGGCCTCTCGTCGAGGGGAGGGGAGGGCAAGTGCAGGGCTCCACCAGCGGTTGCTTGGCCGCCCAGACTCAGCGCCGCACGGAGAGCACAAGGCTCCCAGGTCCCCTGGCTGTGGTCTGCAGCCCCACACTCCCGGAGGCTGACTCCGTGGGCGCCCAGAAGGTGCCTGACAGACGTCATGTCCCTAGCGCTCTGCTCCCCAGCAGAGACGTGTGCAGGTGGTGGGGCCTGCCCCTGCGTGTCTGGGCTCCCGCCGGCAGCCCCAGCTCCAGGGAAGCAGCCCCTGAGCCAAGACCTGTAGGGGGCGCGGGGCGCCCCCGCCTGGAAGCCTAGCGCACAGCATGCGGGAAGCGAGCCTCCTCGGGAGAAGAGGAGGCAGCGCAGCTGCGTGCGTCTGCACTCACTCCTTGGGCGGAGCCCAGTGAGCCTCCA
Organism: Budorcas taxicolor; assembly: GCF_023091745.1. Lineage (NCBI taxonomy): Eukaryota > Metazoa > Chordata > Mammalia > Artiodactyla > Bovidae > Budorcas > Budorcas taxicolor. Next base: position 10,962 of record NW_026292624.1, read on the forward strand.
GTACGGCAGAGCTCCAGCTCTGCTCAGAGGCCCGATCTGGCAGAGTGGCTGGCGTGAGGCTGCTCTGCCCTGGGCGAGCCTTGCCCAGACTTGCCTCGCTGCTAGGCTTCCTGCCCGGGAAGGAGCAGGCTGCGCCAGACAGGCAGACGCTCCTGGCGCCTTCCTGGCCTCAGCTCCACTCCTGCCTTGCCTTTGCACCTAGTCCCCAGGCGTCCTTGCGGAGGGCTTAGGGGCCGGTGGGGTGCACGCTGCCAAGCCCTCCAGCCGTGAGAGCTCTGTCATAGGGAAGGGAATGGCAAGTGCAGGGCTCCTCCAGCGGTCGCTTGGCCGCCCCGACTCAGCACAGCACGGAGAGCACCAGGCTTCCCCAGGGCCCCCGGCTGTGGTCTGCAGCCCCACACACCCGGAGGCTGACTCCGTGAGCGCCCAGAAGGTGCCTGACAGACGTCATTTCCCTAGTGCTCTCCCCACCAGCAGAGACGTGGGCAGGTGGTTGGGGCCTGCCCCTGCGTGTCTGGGCTGCCGCCCACAGCCTCCGCTCAGGGGAAGCAGCCCCTGTGCCAAGACCTGCAGGAGGCGCGGGGCGTCCCTGCCTGGAAGCCAAGTGCACGGTCCGCTTGGAAGCGAGCCTCCTTGGGAAGAGTCGAGGGAGCCAAGCCGCGTGCAGCTGCAATCCCTGCTTGGGCCGAGCCGAGTGTGCCTCCAGGACGGCAGAGCTCCAGCTCTGCTCAGAGGCCGGATCCAGTCAAGTGCCTTGCGCGAGGCTGCTCTGCCCTGGGCGAGACTTGCCCAGGCTTGCCTCGCTGCTAGGCTTGCTGCCCGGGAAGGAGCAGGCTGTGCGATGCTGGGAGAGGCCCCTGGCGCCTTCCTGGCCTCAGCTCCACTCCTGCCTTGCCTTTGCATCTAGGCCCCGGGCGTCCTTGGGGAAGGCTTAGGAGCCGGTGGCTTGCACACTGCCAAGCCCTCCAGCAGTGAGGCCTCTCGTCGAGGGGAGGGGAGGGCAAGTGCAGGGCTCCACCAGCGGTTGCTTGGCCGCCCAGACTCAGCGCCGCACGGAGAGCACAAGGCTCCCAGGTCCCCTGGCTGTGGTCTGCAGCCCCACACTCCCGGAGGCTGACTCCGTGGGCGCCCAGAAGGTGCCTGACAGACGTCATGTCCCTAGCGCTCTGCTCCCCAGCAGAGACGTGTGCAGGTGGTGGGGCCTGCCCCTGCGTGTCTGGGCTCCCGCCGGCAGCCCCAGCTCCAGGGAAGCAGCCCCTGAGCCAAGACCTGTAGGGGGCGCGGGGCGCCCCCGCCTGGAAGCCTAGCGCACAGCATGCGGGAAGCGAGCCTCCTCGGGAGAAGAGGAGGCAGCGCAGCTGCGTGCGTCTGCACTCACTCCTTGGGCGGAGCCCAGTGAGCCTCCAGTACGGCAGAGCTCCAGCTCTGCTCAGAGGCCCGATCTGGCAGAGTGGCTGGCGTGAGGCTGCTCTGCCCTGGGCGAGCCTTGCCCAGACTTGCCTCGCTGCTAGGCTTCCTGCCCGGGAAGGAGCAGGCTGCGCCAGACAGGCAGACGCTCCTGGCGCCTTCCTGGCCTCAGCTCCACTCCTGCCTTGCCTTTGCACCTAGTCCCCAGGCGTCCTTGCGGAGGGCTTAGGGGCCGGTGGGGTGCACGCTGCCAAGCCCTCCAGCCGTGAGAGCTCTGTCATAGGGAAGGGAATGGCAAGTGCAGGGCTCCTCCAGCGGTCGCTTGGCCGCCCAGACTCAGCACAGCACGGAGAGCACCAGGCTTCCCCAGGGCCCCCGGCTGTGGTCTGCAGCCCCACACACCCGGAGGCTGACTCCGTGAGCGCCCAGAAGGTGCCTGACAGACGTCATTTCCCTAGTGCTCTCCCCACCAGCAGAGACGTGGGCAGGTGGTTGGGGCCTGCCCCTGCGTGTCTGGGCTGCCGCCCACAGCCTCCGCTCAGGGGAAGCAGCCCCTGTGCCAAGACCTGCAGGAGGCGCGGGGCGTCCCTGCCTGGAAGCCAAGTGCACGGTCCGCTTGGAAGCGAGCCTCCTTGGGAAGAGTCGAGGGAGCCAAGCCGCGTGCAGCTGCAATCCCTGCTTGGGCCGAGCCGAGTGTGCCTCCAGGACGGCAGAGCTCCAGCTCTGCTCAGAGGCCGGATCCAGTCAAGTGCCTTGCGCGAGGCTGCTCTGCCCTGGGCGAGACTTGCCCAGGCTTGCCTCGCTGCTAGGCTTGCTGCCCGGGAAGGAGCAGGCTGTGCGATGCTGGGAGAGGCCCCTGGCGCCTTCCTGGCCTCAGCTCCACTCCTGCCTTGCCTTTGCATCTAGGCCCCGGGCGTCCTTGGGGAAGGCTTAGGAGCCGGTGGCTTGCACACTGCCAAGCCCTCCAGCAGTGAGGCCTCTCGTCGAGGGGAGGGGAGGGCAAGTGCAGGGCTCCACCAGCGGTTGCTTGGCCGCCCAGACTCAGCGCCGCACGGAGAGCACAAGGCTCCCAGGTCCCCTGGCTGTGGTCTGCAGCCCCACACTCCCGGAGGCTGACTCCGTGGGCGCCCAGAAGGTGCCTGACAGACGTCATGTCCCTAGCGCTCTGCTCCCCAGCAGAGACGTGTGCAGGTGGTGGGGCCTGCCCCTGCGTGTCTGGGCTCCCGCCGGCAGCCCCAGCTCCAGGGAAGCAGCCCCTGAGCCAAGACCTGTAGGGGGCGCGGGGCGCCCCCGCCTGGAAGCCTAGCGCACAGCATGCGGGAAGCGAGCCTCCTCGGGAGAAGAGGAGGCAGCGCAGCTGCGTGCGTCTGCACTCACTCCTTGGGCGGAGCCCAGTGAGCCTCCAGTACGGCAGAGCTCCAGCTCTGCTCAGAGGCCCGATCTGGCAGAGTGGCTGGCGTGAGGCCGCTCTGCCCTGGGCGAGCCTTGCCCAGACTTGCCTCGCTGCTAGGCTTCCTGCCCGGGAAGGAGCAGGCTGCGCCAGACAGGCAGACGCTCCTGGCGCCTTCCTGGCCTCAGCTCCACTCCTGCCTTGCCTTTGCACCTAGTCCCCAGGCGTCCTTGCGGAGGGCTTAGGGGCCGGTGGGGTGCACGCTGCCAAGCCCTCCAGCCGTGAGAGCTCTGTCATAGGGAAGGGAATGGCAAGTGCAGGGCTCCTCCAGCGGTCGCTTGGCCGCCCAGACTCAGCACAGCACGGAGAGCACCAGGCTTCCCCAGGGCCCCCGGCTGTGGTCTGCAGCCCCACACACCCGGAGGCTGACTCCGTGAGCGCCCAGAAGGTGCCTGACAGACGTCATTTCCCTAGTGCTCTCCCCACCAGCAGAGACGTGGGCAGGTGGTTGGGGCCTGCCCCTGCGTGTCTGGGCTGCCGCCCACAGCCTCCGCTCAGGGGAAGCAGCCCCTGTGCCAAGACCTGCAGGAGGCGCGGGGCGTCCCTGCCTGGAAGCCAAGTGCACGGTCCGCTTGGAAGCGAGCCTCCTTGGGAAGAGTCGAGGGAGCCAAGCCGCGTGCAGCTGCAATCCCTGCTTGGGCCGAGCCGAGTGTGCCTCCAGGACGGCAGAGCTCCAGCTCTGCTCAGAGGCCGGATCCAGTCAAGTGCCTTGCGCGAGGCTGCTCTGCCCTGGGCGAGACTTGCCCAGGCTTGCCTCGCTGCTAGGCTTGCTGCCCGGGAAGGAGCAGGCTGTGCGATGCTGGGAGAGGCCCCTGGCGCCTTCCTGGCCTCAGCTCCACTCCTGCCTTGCCTTTGCAATCAGGCCCCGGGCGTCCTTGGGGAAGGCTTAGGAGCCGGTGGCTTGCACACTGCCAAGCCCTCCAGCAGTGAGGCCTCTCGTCGAGGGGAGGGGAGGGCAAGTGCAGGGCTCCACCAGCGGTTGCTTGGCCGCCCAGACTCAGCGCCGCACGGAGAGCACAAGGCTCCCAGGTCCCCTGGCTGTGGTCTGCAGCCCCACACTCCCGGAGGCTGACTCCGTGGGTGCCCAGAAGGTGCCTGACAGACGTCATGTCCCTAGCGCTCTGCTCCCCAGCAGAGACGTGTGCAGGTGGTGGGGCCTGCCCCTGCGTGTCTGGGCTCCCGCCGGCAGCCCCAGCTCCAGGGAAGCAGCCCCTGAGCCAAGACCTGTAGGGGGCGCGGGGCGCCCCCGCCTGGAAGCCTAGCGCACAGCATGCGGGAAGCGAGCCTCCTCGGGAGAAGAGGAGGCAGCGCAGCTGCGTGCGTCTGCACTCACTCCTTGGGCGGAGCCCAGTGAGCCTCCAGTACGGCAGAGCTCCAGCTCTGCTCAGAGGCCCGATCTGGCAGAGTGGCTGGCGTGAGGCCGCTCTGCCCTGGGCGAGCCTTGCCCAGACTTGCCTCGCTGCTAGGCTTCCTGCCCGGGAAGGAGCAGGCTGCGCCAGACAGGCAGACGCTCCTGGCGCCTTCCTGGCCTCAGCTCCACTCCTGCCTTGCCTTTGCACCTAGTCCCCAGGCGTCCTTGCGGAGGGCTTAGGGGCCGGTGGGGTGCACGCTGCCAAGCCCTCCAGCCGTGAGAGCTCTGTCATAGGGAAGGGAATGGCAAGTGCAGGGCTCCTCCAGCGGTCGCTTGGCCGCCCAGACTCAGCACAGCACGGAGAGCACCAGGCTTCCCCAGGGCCCCCGGCTGTGGTCTGCAGCCCCACACACCCGGAGGCTGACTCCGTGAGCGCCCAGAAGGTGCCTGACAGACGTCATTTCCCTAGTGCTCTCCCCACCAGCAGAGACGTGGGCAGGTGGTTGGGGCCTGCCCCTGCGTGTCTGGGCTGCCGCCCACAGCCTCCGCTCAGGGGAAGCAGCCCCTGTGCCAAGACCTGCAGGAGGCGCGGGGCGTCCCTGCCTGGAAGCCAAGTGCACGGTCCGCTTGGAAGCGAGCCTCCTTGGGAAGAGTCGAGGGAGCCAAGCCGCGTGCAGCTGCAATCCCTGCTTGGGCCGAGCCGAGTGTGCCTCCAGGACGGCAGAGCTCCAGCTCTGCTCAGAGGCCGGATCCAGTGAAGTGCCTTGCGCGAGGCTGCTCTGCCCTGGGCGAGACTTGCCCAGGCTTGCCTCGCTGCTAGGCTTGCTGCCCGGGAAGGAGCAGGCTGTGCGATGCTGGGAGAGGCCCCTGGCGCCTTCCTGGCCTCAGCTCCACTCCTGCCTTGCCTTTGCATCTAGGCCCCGGGCGTCCTTGGGGAAGGCTTAGGAGCCGGTGGCTTGCACACTGCCAAGCCCTCCAGCAGTGAGGCCTCTCGTCGAGGGGAGGGGAGGGCAAGTGCAGGGCTCCACCAGCGGTTGCTTGGCCGCCCAGACTCAGCGCCGCACGGAGAGCACAAGGCTCCCAGGTCCCCTGGCTGTGGTCTGCAGCCCCACACTCCCGGAGGCTGACTCCGTGGGCGCCCAGAAGGTGCCTGACAGACGTCATGTCCCTAGCGCTCTGCTCCCCAGCAGAGACGTGTGCAGGTGGTGGGGCCTGCCCCTGCGTGTCTGGGCTCCCGCCGGCAGCCCCAGCTCCAGGGAAGCAGCCCCTGAGCCAAGACCTGTAGGGGGCGCGGGGCGCCCCCGCCTGGAAGCCTAGCGCACAGCATGCGGGAAGCGAGCCTCCTCGGGAGAAGAGGAGGCAGCGCAGCTGCGTGCGTCTGCACTCACTCCTTGGGCGGAGCCCAGTGAGCCTCCAGTACGGCAGAGCTCCAGCTCTGCTCAGAGGCCCGATCTGGCAGAGTGGCTGGCGTGAGGCTGCTCTGCCCTGGGCGAGCCTTGCCCAGACTTGCCTCGCTGCTAGGCTTCCTGCCCGGGAAGGAGCAGGCTGCGCCAGACAGGCAGACGCTCCTGGCGCCTTCCTGGCCTCAGCTCCACTCCTGCCTTGCCTTTGCACCTAGTCCCCAGGCGTCCTTGCGGAGGGCTTAGGGGCCGGTGGGGTGCACGCTGCCAAGCCCTCCAGCCGTGAGAGCTCTGTCATAGGGAAGGGAATGGCAAGTGCAGGGCTCCTCCAGCGGTCGCTTGGCCGCCCCGACTCAGCACAGCACGGAGAGCACCAGGCTTCCCCAGGGCCCCCGGCTGTGGTCTGCAGCCCCACACACCCGGAGGCTGACTCCGTGAGCGCCCAGAAGGTGCCTGACAGACGTCATTTCCCTAGTGCTCTCCCCACCAGCAGAGACGTGGGCAGGTGGTTGGGGCCTGCCCCTGCGTGTCTGGGCTGCCGCCCACAGCCTCCGCTCAGGGGAAGCAGCCCCTGTGCCAAGACCTGCAGGAGGCGCGGGGCGTCCCTGCCTGGAAGCCAAGTGCACGGTCCGCTTGGAAGCGAGCCTCCTTGGGAAGAGTCGAGGGAGCCAAGCCGCGTGCAGCTGCAATCCCTGCTTGGGCCGAGCCGAGTGTGCCTCCAGGACGGCAGAGCTCCAGCTCTGCTCAGAGGCCGGATCCAGTGAAGTGCCTTGCGCGAGGCTGCTCTGCCCTGGGCGAGACTTGCCCAGGCTTGCCTCGCTGCTAGGCTTGCTGCCCGGGAAGGAGCAGGCTGTGCGATGCTGGGAGAGGCCCCTGGCGCCTTCCTGGCCTCAGCTCCACTCCTGCCTTGCCTTTGCATCTAGGCCCCGGGCGTCCTTGGGGAAGGCTTAGGAGCCGGTGGCTTGCACACTGCCAAGCCCTCCAGCAGTGAGGCCTCTCGTCGAGGGGAGGGGAGGGCAAGTGCAGGGCTCCACCAGCGGTTGCTTGGCCGCCCAGACTCAGCGCCGCACGGAGAGCACAAGGCTCCCAGGTCCCCTGGCTGTGGTCTGCAGCCCCACACTCCCGGAGGCTGACTCCGTGGGCGCCCAGAAGGTGCCTGACAGACGTCATGTCCCTAGCGCTCTGCTCCCCAGCAGAGACGTGTGCAGGTGGTGGGGCCTGCCCCTGCGTGTCTGGGCTCCCGCCGGCAGCCCCAGCTCCAGGGAAGCAGCCCCTGAGCCAAGACCTGTAGGGGGCGCGGGGCGCCCCCGCCTGGAAGCCTAGCGCACAGCATGCGGGAAGCGAGCCTCCTCGGGAGAAGAGGAGGCAGCGCAGCTGCGTGCGTCTGCACTCACTCCTTGGGCGGAGCCCAGTGAGCCTCCAGTACGGCAGAGCTCCAGCTCTGCTCAGAGGCCCGATCTGGCAGAGTGGCTGGCGTGAGGCTGCTCTGCCCTGGGCGAGCCTTGCCCAGACTTGCCTCGCTGCTAGGCTTCCTGCCCGGGAAGGAGCAGGCTGCGCCAGACAGGCAGACGCTCCTGGCGCCTTCCTGGCCTCAGCTCCACTCCTGCCTTGCCTTTGCACCTAGTCCCCAGGCGTCCTTGCGGAGGGCTTAGGGGCCGGTGGGGTGCACGCTGCCAAGCCCTGCAGCCGTGAGAGCTCTGTCATAGGGAAGGGAATGGCAAGTGCAGGGCTCCTCCAGCGGTCGCTTGGCCGCCCCGACTCAGCACAGCACGGAGAGCACCAGGCTTCCCCAGGGCCCCCGGCTGTGGTCTGCAGCCCCACACACCCGGAGGCTGACTCCGTGAGCGCCCAGAAGGTGCCTGACAGACGTCATTTCCCTAGTGCTCTCCCCACCAGCAGAGACGTGGGCAGGTGGTTGGGGCCTGCCCCTGCGTGTCTGGGCTGCCGCCCACAGCCTCCGCTCAGGGGAAGCAGCCCCTGTGCCAAGACCTGCAGGAGGCGCGGGGCGTCCCTGCCTGGAAGCCAAGTGCACGGTCCGCTTGGAAGCGAGCCTCCTTGGGAAGAGTCGAGGGAGCCAAGCCGCGTGCAGCTGCAATCCCTGCTTGGGCCGAGCCGAGTGTGCCTCCAGGACGGCAGAGCTCCAGCTCTGCTCAGAGGCCGGATCCAGTCAAGTGCCTTGCGCGAGGCTGCTCTGCCCTGGGCGAGACTTGCCCAGGCTTGCCTCGCTGCTAGGCTTGCTGCCCGGGAAGGAGCAGGCTGTGCGATGCTGGGAGAGGCCCCTGGCGCCTTCCTGGCCTCAGCTCCACTCCTGCCTTGCCTTTGCATCTAGGCCCCGGGCGTCCTTGGGGAAGGCTTAGGAGCCGGTGGCTTGCACACTGCCAAGCCCTCCAGCAGTGAGGCCTCTCGTCGAGGGGAGGGGAGGGCAAGTGCAGGGCTCCACCAGCGGTTGCTTGGCCGCCCAGACTCAGCGCCGCACGGAGAGCACAAGGCTCCCAGGTCCCCTGGCTGTGGTCTGCAGCCCCACACTCCCGGAGGCTGACTCCGTGGGCGCCCAGAAGGTGCCTGACAGACGTCATGTCCCTAGCGCTCTGCTCCCCAGCAGAGACGTGTGCAGGTGGTGGGGCCTGCCCCTGCGTGTCTGGGCTCCCGCCGGCAGCCCCAGCTCCAGGGAAGCAGCCCCTGAGCCAAGACCTGTAGGGGGCGCGGGGCGCCCCCGCCTGGAAGCCTAGCGCACAGCATGCGGGAAGCGAGCCTCCTCGGGAGAAGAGGAGGCAGCGCAGCTGCGTGCGTCTGCACTCACTCCTTGGGCGGAGCCCAGTGAGCCTCCAGTACGGCAGAGCTCCAGCTCTGCTCAGAGGCCCGATCTGGCAGAGTGGCTGGCGTGAGGCCGCTCTGCCCTGGGCGAGCCTTGCCCAGACTTGCCTCGCTGCTAGGCTTCCTGCCCGGGAAGGAGCAGGCTGCGCCAGACAGGCAGACGCTCCTGGCGCCTTCCTGGCCTCAGCTCCACTCCTGCCTTGCCTTTGCACCTAGTCCCCAGGCGTCCTTGCGGAGGGCTTAGGGGCCGGTGGGGTGCACGCTGCCAAGCCCTGCAGCCGTGAGAGCTCTGTCATAGGGAAGGGAATGGCAAGTGCAGGGCTCCTCCAGCGGTCGCTTGGCCGCCCAGACTCAGCACAGCACGGAGAGCACCAGGCTTCCCCAGGGCCCCCGGCTGTGGTCTGCAGCCCCACACACCCGGAGGCTGACTCCGTGAGCGCCCAGAAGGTGCCTGACAGACGTCATTTCCCTAGTGCTCTCCCCACCAGCAGAGACGTGGGCAGGTGGTTGGGGCCTGCCCCTGCGTGTCTGGGCTGCCGCCCACAGCCTCCGCTCAGGGGAAGCAGCCCCTGTGCCAAGACCTGCAGGAGGCGCGGGGCGTCCCTGCCTGGAAGCCAAGTGCACGGTCCGCTTGGAAGCGAGCCTCCTTGGGAAGAGTCGAGGGAGCCAAGCCGCGTGCAGCTGCAATCCCTGCTTGGGCCGAGCCGAGTGTGCCTCCAGGACGGCAGAGCTCCAGCTCTGCTCAGAGGCCGGATCCAGTCAAGTGCCTTGCGCGAGGCTGCTCTGCCCTGGGCGAGACTTGCCCAGGCTTGCCTCGCTGCTAGGCTTGCTGCCCGGGAAGGAGCAGGCTGTGCGATGCTGGGAGAGGCCCCTGGCGCCTTCCTGGCCTCAGCTCCACTCCTGCCTTGCCTTTGCATCTAGGCCCCGGGCGTCCTTGGGGAAGGCTTAGGAGCCGGTGGCTTGCACACTGCCAAGCCCTCCAGCAGTGAGGCCTCTCGTCGAGGGGAGGGGAGGGCAAGTGCAGGGCTCCACCAGCGGTTGCTTGGCCGCCCAGACTCAGCGCCGCACGGAGAGCACAAGGCTCCCAGGTCCCCTGGCTGTGGTCTGCAGCCCCACACTCCCGGAGGCTGACTCCGTGGGCGCCCAGAAGGTGCCTGACAGACGTCATGTCCCTAGCGCTCTGCTCCCCAGCAGAGACGTGTGCAGGTGGTGGGGCCTGCCCCTGCGTGTCTGGGCTCCCGCCGGCAGCCCCAGCTCCAGGGAAGCAGCCCCTGAGCCAAGACCTGTAGGGGGCGCGGGGCGCCCCCGCCTGGAAGCCTAGCGCACAGCATGCGGGAAGCGAGCCTCCTCGGGAGAAGAGGAGGCAGCGCAGCTGCGTGCGTCTGCACTCACTCCTTGGGCGGAGCCCAGTGAGCCTCCAGTACGGCAGAGCTCCAGCTCTGCTCAGAGGCCCGATCTGGCAGAGTGGCTGGCGTGAGGCCGCTCTGCCCTGGGCGAGCCTTGCCCAGACTTGCCTCGCTGCTAGGCTTCCTGCCCGGGAAGGAGCAGGCTGCGCCAGACAGGCAGACGCTCCTGGCGCCTTCCTGGCCTCAGCTCCACTCCTGCCTTGCCTTTGCACCTAGTCCCCAGGCGTCCTTGCGGAGGGCTTAGGGGCCGGTGGGGTGCACGCTGCCAAGCCCTCCAGCCGTGAGAGCTCTGTCATAGGGAAGGGAATGGCAAGTGCAGGGCTCCTCCAGCGGTCGCTTGGCCGCCCCGACTCAGCACAGCACGGAGAGCACCAGGCTTCCCCAGGGCCCCCGGCTGTGGTCTGCAGCCCCACACACCCGGAGGCTGACTCCGTGAGCGCCCAGAAGGTGCCTGACAGACGTCATTTCCCTAGTGCTCTCCCCACCAGCAGAGACGTGGGCAGGTGGTTGGGGCCTGCCCCTGCGTGTCTGGGCTGCCGCCCACAGCCTCCGCTCAGGGGAAGCAGCCCCTGTGCCAAGACCTGCAGGAGGCGCGGGGCGTCCCTGCCTGGAAGCCAAGTGCACGGTCCGCTTGGAAGCGAGCCTCCTTGGGAAGAGTCGAGGGAGCCAAGCCGCGTGCAGCTGCAATCCCTGCTTGGGCCGAGCCGAGTGTGCCTCCAGGACGGCAGAGCTCCAGCTCTGCTCAGAGGCCGGATCCAGTCAAGTGCCTTGCGCGAGGCTGCTCTGCCCTGGGCGAGACTTGCCCAGGCTTGCCTCGCTGCTAGGCTTGCTGCCCGGGAAGGAGCAGGCTGTGCGATGCTGGGAGAGGCCCCTGGCGCCTTCCTGGCCTCAGCTCCACTCCTGCCTTGCCTTTGCATCTAGGCCCCGGGCGTCCTTGGGGAAGGCTTAGGAGCCGGTGGCTTGCACACTGCCAAGCCCTCCAGCAGTGAGGCCTCTCGTCGAGGGGAGGGGAGGGCAAGTGCAGGGCTCCACCAGCGGTTGCTTGGCCGCCCAGACTCAGCGCCGCACGGAGAGCACAAGGCTCCCAGGTCCCCTGGCTGTGGTCTGCAGCCCCACACTCCCGGAGGCTGACTCCGTGGGCGCCCAGAAGGTGCCTGACAGACGTCATGTCCCTAGCGCTCTGCTCCCCAGCAGAGACGTGTGCAGGTGGTGGGGCCTGCCCCTGCGTGTCTGGGCTCCCGCCGGCAGCCCCAGCTCCAGGGAAGCAGCCCCTGAGCCAAGACCTGTAGGGGGCGCGGGGCGCCCCCGCCTGGAAGCCTAGCGCACAGCATGCGGGAAGCGAGCCTCCTCGGGAGAAGAGGAGGCAGCGCAGCTGCGTGCGTCTGCACTCACTCCTTGGGCGGAGCCCAGTGAGCCTCCAGTACGGCAGAGCTCCAGCTCTGCTCAGAGGCCCGATCTGGCAGAGTGGCTGGCGTGAGGCTGCTCTGCCCTGGGCGAGCCTTGCCCAGACTTGCCTCGCTGCTAGGCTTCCTGCCCGGGAAGGAGCAGGCTGCGCCAGACAGGCAGACGCTCCTGGCGCCTTCCTGGCCTCAGCTCCACTCCTGCCTTGCCTTTGCACCTAGTCCCCAGGCGTCCTTGCGGAGGGCTTAGGGGCCGGTGGGGTGCACGCTGCCAAGCCCTCCAGCCGTGAGAGCTCTGTCATAGGGAAGGGAATGGCAAGTGCAGGGCTCCTCCAGCGGTCGCTTGGCCGCCCCGACTCAGCACAGCACGGAGAGCACCAGGCTTCCCCAGGGCCCCCGGCTGTGGTCTGCAGCCCCACACACCCGGAGGCTGACTCCGTGAGCGCCCAGAAGGTGCCTGACAGACGTCATTTCCCTAGTGCTCTCCCCACCAGCAGAGACGTGGGCAGGTGGTTGGGGCCTGCCCCTGCGTGTCTGGGCTGCCGCCCACAGCCTCCGCTCAGGGGAAGCAGCCCCTGTGCCAAGACCTGCAGGAGGCGCGGGGCGTCCCTGCCTGGAAGCCAAGTGCACGGTCCGCTTGGAAGCGAGCCTCCTTGGGAAGAGTCGAGGGAGCCAAGCCGCGTGCAGCTGCAATCCCTGCTTGGGCCGAGCCGAGTGTGCCTCCAGGACGGCAGAGCTCCAGCTCTGCTCAGAGGCCGGATCCAGTCAAGTGCCTTGCGCGAGGCTGCTCTGCCCTGGGCGAGACTTGCCCAGGCTTGCCTCGCTGCTAGGCTTGCTGCCCGGGAAGGAGCAGGCTGTGCGATGCTGGGAGAGGCCCCTGGCGCCTTCCTGGCCTCAGCTCCACTCCTGCCTTGCCTTTGCATCTAGGCCCCGGGCGTCCTTGGGGAAGGCTTAGGAGCCGGTGGCTTGCACACTGCCAAGCCCTCCAGCAGTGAGGCCTCTCGTCGAGGGGAGGGGAGGGCAAGTGCAGGGCTCCACCAGCGGTTGCTTGGCCGCCCAGACTCAGCGCCGCACGGAGAGCACAAGGCTCCCAGGTCCCCTGGCTGTGGTCTGCAGCCCCACACTCCCGGAGGCTGACTCCGTGGGCGCCCAGAAGGTGCCTGACAGACGTCATGTCCCTAGCGCTCTGCTCCCCAGCAGAGACGTGTGCAGGTGGTGGGGCCTGCCCCTGCGTGTCTGGGCTCCCGCCGGCAGCCCCAGCTCCAGGGAAGCAGCCCCTGAGCCAAGACCTGTAGGGGGCGCGGGGCGCCCCCGCCTGGAAGCCTAGCGCACAGCATGCGGGAAGCGAGCCTCCTCGGGAGAAGAGGAGGCAGCGCAGCTGCGTGCGTCTGCACTCACTCCTTGGGCGGAGCCCAGTGAGCCTCCAGTACGGCAGAGCTCCAGCTCTGCTCAGAGGCCCGATCTGGCAGAGTGGCTGGCGTGAGGCTGCTCTGCCCTGGGCGAGCCTTGCCCAGACTTGCCTCGCTGCTAGGCTTCCTGCCCGGGAAGGAGCAGGCTGCGCCAGACAGGCAGACGCTCCTGGCGCCTTCCTGGCCTCAGCTCCACTCCTGCCTTGCCTTTGCACCTAGTCCCCAGGCGTCCTTGCGGAGGGCTTAGGGGCCGGTGGGGTGCACGCTGCCAAGCCCTCCAGCCGTGAGAGCTCTGTCATAGGGAAGGGAATGGCAAGTGCAGGGCTCCTCCAGCGGTCGCTTGGCCGCCCCGACTCAGCACAGCACGGAGAGCACCAGGCTTCCCCAGGGCCCCCGGCTGTGGTCTGCAGCCCCACACACCCGGAGGCTGACTCCGTGAGCGCCCAGAAGGTGCCTGACAGACGTCATTTCCCTAGTGCTCTCCCCACCAGCAGAGACGTGGGCAGGTGGTTGGGGCCTGCCCCTGCGTGTCTGGGCTGCCGCCCACAGCCTCCGCTCAGGGGAAGCAGCCCCTGTGCCAAGACCTGCAGGAGGCGCGGGGCGTCCCTGCCTGGAAGCCAAGTGCACGGTCCGCTTGGAAGCGAGCCTCCTTGGGAAGAGTCGAGGGAGCCAAGCCGCGTGCAGCTGCAATCCCTGCTTGGGCCGAGCCGAGTGTGCCTCCAGGACGGCAGAGCTCCAGCTCTGCTCAGAGGCCGGATCCAGTCAAGTGCCTTGCGCGAGGCTGCTCTGCCCTGGGCGAGACTTGCCCAGGCTTGCCTCGCTGCTAGGCTTGCTGCCCGGGAAGGAGCAGGCTGTGCGATGCTGGGAGAGGCCCCTGGCGCCTTCCTGGCCTCAGCTCCACTCCTGCCTTGCCTTTGCATCTAGGCCCCGGGCGTCCTTGGGGAAGGCTTAGGAGCCGGTGGCTTGCACACTGCCAAGCCCTCCAGCAGTGAGGCCTCTCGTAGAGGGGAGGGGAGGGCAAGTGCAGGGCTCCACCAGCGGTTGCTTGGCCGCCCAGACTCAGCGCCGCACGGAGAGCACAAGGCTCCCAGGTCCCCTGGCTGTGGTCTGCAGCCCCACACTCCCGGAGGCTGACTCCGTGGGCGCCCAGAAGGTGCCTGACAGACGTCATGTCCCTAGCGCTCTGCTCCCCAGCAGAGACGTGTGCAGGTGGTGGGGCCTGCCCCTGCGTGTCTGGGCTCCCGCCGGCAGCCCCAGCTCCAGGGAAGCAGCCCCTGAGCCAAGACCTGTAGGGGGCGCGGGGCGCCCCCGCCTGGAAGCCTAGCGCACAGCATGCGGGAAGCGAGCCTCCTCGGGAGAAGAGGAGGCAGCGCAGCTGCGTGCGTCTGCACTCACTCCTTGGGCGGAGCCCAGTGAGCCTCCAGTACGGCAGAGCTCCAGCTCTGCTCAGAGGCCCGATCTGGCAGAGTGGCTGGCGTGAGGCTGCTCTGCCCTGGGCGAGCCTTGCCCAGACTTGCCTCGCTGCTAGGCTTCCTGCCCGGGAAGGAGCAGGCTGCGCCAGACAGGCAGACGCTCCTGGCGCCTTCCTGGCCTCAGCTCCACTCCTGCCTTGCCTTTGCACCTAGTCCCCAGGCGTCCTTGCGGAGGGCTTAGGGGCCGGTGGGGTGCACGCTGCCAAGCCCTCCAGCCGTGAGAGCTCTGTCATAGGGAAGGGAATGGCAAGTGCAGGGCTCCTCCAGCGGTCGCTTGGCCGCCCCGACTCAGCACAGCACGGAGAGCACCAGGCTTCCCCAGGGCCCCCGGCTGTGGTCTGCAGCCCCACACACCCGGAGGCTGACTCCGTGAGCGCCCAGAAGGTGCCTGACAGACGTCATTTCCCTAGTGCTCTCCCCACCAGCAGAGACGTGGGCAGGTGGTTGGGGCCTGCCCCTGCGTGTCTGGGCTGCCGCCCACAGCCTCCGCTCAGGGGAAGCAGCCCCTGTGCCAAGACCTGCAGGAGGCGCGGGGCGTCCCTGCCTGGAAGCCAAGTGCACGGTCCGCTTGGAAGCGAGCCTCCTTGGGAAGAGTCGAGGGAGCCAAGCCGCGTGCAGCTGCAATCCCTGCTTGGGCCGAGCCGAGTGTGCCTCCAGGACGGCAGAGCTCCAGCTCTGCTCAGAGGCCGGATCCAGTCAAGTGCCTTGCGCGAGGCTGCTCTGCCCTGGGCGAGACTTGCCCAGGCTTGCCTCGCTGCTAGGCTTGCTGCCCGGGAAGGAGCAGGCTGCGCCAGACAGGCAGACGCTCCTGGCGCCTTCCTGGCCTCAGCTCCACTCCTGCCTTGCCTTTGCATCTAGGCCCCGGGCGTCCTTGGGGAAGGCTTAGGAGCCGGTGGCTTGCACACTGCCAAGCCCTCCAGCAGTGAGGCCTCTCGTCGAGGGGAGGGGAGGGCAAGTGCAGGGCTCCACCAGCGGTTGCTTGGCCGCCCAGACTCAGCGCCGCACGGAGAGCACAAGGCTCCCAGGTCCCCTGGCTGTGGTCTGCAGCCCCACACTCCCGGAGGCTGACTCCGTGGGCGCCCAGAAGGTGCCTGACAGACGTCATGTCCCTAGCGCTCTGCTCCCCAGCAGAGACGTGTGCAGGTGGTGGGGCCTGCCCCTGCGTGTCTGGGCTCCCGCCGGCAGCCCCAGCTCCAGGGAAGCAGCCCCTGAGCCAAGACCTGTAGGGGGCGCGGGGCGCCCCCGCCTGGAAGCCTAGCGCACAGCATGCGGGAAGCGAGCCTCCTCGGGAGAAGAGGAGGCAGCCCAGCTGCGTGCGTCTGCACTCACTCCTTGGGCGGAGCCCAGTGAGCCTCCAGTACGGCAGAGCTCCAGCTCTGCTCAGAGGCCCGATCTGGCAGAGTGGCTGGCGTGAGGCTGCTCTGCCCTGGGCGAGCCTTGCCCAGACTTGCCTCGCTGCTAGGCTTCCTGCCCGGGAAGGAGCAGGCTGCGCCAGACAGGCAGACGCTCCTGGCGCCTTCCTGGCCTCAGCTCCACTCCTGCCTTGCCTTTGCACCTAGTCCCCAGGCGTCCTTGCGGAGGGCTTAGGGGCCGGTGGGGTGCACGCTGCCAAGCCCTCCAGCCGTGAGAGCTCTGTCATAGGGAAGGGAATGGCAAGTGCAGGGCTCCTCCAGCGGTCGCTTGGCCGCCCAGACTCAGCACAGCACGGAGAGCACCAGGCTTCCCCAGGGCCCCCGGCTGTGGTCTGCAGCCCCACACACCCGGAGGCTGACTCCGTGAGCGCCCAGAAGGTGCCTGACAGACGTCATTTCCCTAGTGCTCTCCCCACCAGCAGAGACGTGGGCAGGTGGTTGGGGCCTGCCCCTGCGTGTCTGGGCTGCCGCCCACAGCCTCCGCTCAGGGGAAGCAGCCCCTGTGCCAAGACCTGCAGGAGGCGCGGGGCGTCCCTGCCTGGAAGCCAAGTGCACGGTCCGCTTGGAAGCGAGCCTCCTTGGGAAGAGTCGAGGGAGCCAAGCCGCGTGCAGCTGCAATCCCTGCTTGGGCCGAGCCGAGTGTGCCTCCAGGACGGCAGAGCTCCAGCTCTGCTCAGAGGCCGGATCCAGTCAAGTGCCTTGCGCGAGGCTGCTCTGCCCTGGGCGAGACTTGCCCAGGCTTGCCTCGCTGCTAGGCTTGCTGCCCGGGAAGGAGCAGGCTGTGCGATGCTGGGAGAGGCCCCTGGCGCCTTCCTGGCCTCAGCTCCACTCCTGCCTTGCCTTTGCATCTAGGCCCCGGGCGTCCTTGGGGAAGGCTTAGGAGCCGGTGGCTTGCACACTGCCAAGCCCTCCAGCAGTGAGGCCTCTCGTCGAGGGAGGGGAGGGCAAGTGCAGGGCTCCACCAGCGGTTGCTTGGCCGCCCAGACTCAGCGCCGCACGGAGAGCACAAGGCTCCCAGGTCCCCTGGCTGTGGTCTGCAGCCCCACACTCCCGGAGGCTGACTCCGTGGGCGCCCAGAAGGTGCCTGACAGACGTCATGTCCCTAGCGCTCTGCTCCCCAGCAGAGACGTGTGCAGGTGGTGGGGCCTGCCCCTGCGTGTCTGGGCTCCCGCCGGCAGCCCAGCTCCAGGGAAGCAGCCCCTGAGCCAAGACCTGTAGGGGGCGCGGGGCGCCCCCGCCTGGAAGCCTAGCGCACAGCATGCGGGAAGCGAGCCTCCTCGGGAGAAGAGGAGGCAGCGCAGCTGCGTGCGTCTGCACTCACTCCTTGGGCGGAGCCCAGTGAGCCTCCAGTACGGCAGAGCTCCAGCTCTGCTCAGAGGCCCGATCTGGCAGAGTGGCTGGCGTGAGGCTGCTCTGCCCTGGGCGAGCCTTGCCCAGACTTGCCTCGCTGCTAGGCTTCCTGCCCGGGAAGGAGCAGGCTGCGCCAGACAGGCAGACGCTCCTGGCGCCTTCCTGGCCTCAGCTCCACTCCTGCCTTGCCTTTGCACCTAGTCCCCAGGCGTCCTTGCGGAGGGCTTAGGGGCCGGTGGGGTGCACGCTGCCAAGCCCTCCAGCCGTGAGAGCTCTGTCATAGGGAAGGGAATGGCAAGTGCAGGGCTCCTCCAGCGGTCGCTTGGCCGCCCCGACTCAGCACAGCACGGAGAGCACCAGGCTTCCCCAGGGCCCCCGGCTGTGGTCTGCAGCCCCACACACCCGGAGGCTGACTCCGTGAGCGCCCAGAAGGTGCCTGACAGACGTCATTTCCCTAGTGCTCTCCCCACCAGCAGAGACGTGGGCAGGTGGTTGGGGCCTGCCCCTGCGTGTCTGGGCTGCCGCCCACAGCCTCCGCTCAGGGGAAGCAGCCCCTGTGCCAAGACCTGCAGGAGGCGCGGGGCGTCCCTGCCTGGTCCGCTTGGAAGCGAGCCTCCTTGGGAAGAGTCGAGGGAGCCAAGCCGCGTGCAGCTGCAATCCCTGCTTGGGCCGAGCCGAGTGTGCCTCCAGGACGGCGGAGCTCCAGCTCTGCTCAGAGGCCGGATCCAGTCAAGTGCCTTGCGCGAGGCTGCTCTGCCCTGGGCGAGACTTGCCCAGGCTTGCCTCGCTGCTAGGCTTGCTGCCCGGGAAGGAGCAGGCTGTGCGATGCTGGGAGAGGCCCCTGGCGCCTTCCTGGCCTCAGCTCCACTCCTGCCTTGCCTTTGCATCTAGGCCCCGGGCGTCCTTGGGGAAGGCTTAGGAGCCGGTGGCTTGCACACTGCCAAGCCCTCCAGCAGTGAGGCCTCTCGTAGAGGGGAGGGGAGGGCAAGTGCAGGGCTCCACCAGCGGGTGCTTGGCCGCCCAGACTCAGCGCCGCACGGAGAGCACAAGGCTCCCAGGTCCCCTGGCTGTGGTCTGCAGCCCCACACTCCCGGAGGCTGACTCCGTGGGCGCCCAGAAGGTGCCTGACAGACGTCATGTCCCTAGCGCTCTGCTCCCCAGCAGAGACGTGTGCAGGTGGTGGGGCCTGCCCCTGCGTGTCTGGGCTCCCGCCGGCAGCCCCAGCTCCAGGGAAGCAGCCCCTGAGCCAAGACCTGTAGGGGGCGCGGGGCGCCCCCGCCTGGAAGCCTAGTGCACAGCATGCGGGAAGCGAGCCTCCTCGGGAGAAGAGGAGGCAGCCCAGCTGCGTGCGTCTGCACTCACTCCTTGGGCGGAGCCCAGTGAGCCTCCAGTACGGCAGAGCTCCAGCTCTGCTCAGAGGCCCGATCTGGCAGAGTGGCTGGCGTGAGGCTGCTCTGCCCTGGGCGAGCCTTGCCCAGACTTGCCTCGCTGCTAGGCTTCCTGCCCGGGAAGGAGCAGGCTGCGCCAGACAGGCAGACGCTCCTGGCGCCTTCCTGGCCTCAGCTCCACTCCTGCCTTGCCTTTGCACCTAGTCCCCAGGCGTCCTTGCGGAGGGCTTAGGGGCCGGTGGGGTGCACGCTGCCAAGCCCTCCAGCCGCGAGAGCTCTGTCATAGGGAAGGGAATGGCAAGTGCAGGGCTCCTCCAGCGGTCGCTTGGCCGCCCAGACTCAGCACAGCACGGAGAGCACCAGGCTTCCCCAGGGCCCCCGGCTGTGGTCTGCAGCCCCACACACCCGGAGGCTGACTCCGTGAGCGCCCAGAAGGTGCCTGACAGACGTCATTTCCCTAGTGCTCTCCCCACCAGCAGAGACGTGGGCAGGTGGTTGGGGCCTGCCCCTGCGTGTCTGGGCTGCCGCCCACAGCCTCCGCTCAGGGGAAGCAGCCCCTGTGCCAAGACCTGCAGGAGGCGCGGGGCGTCCCTGCCTGGAAGCCAAGTGCACGGTCCGCTTGGAAGCGAGCCTCCTTGGGAAGAGTCGAGGGAGCCAAGCCGCGTGCAGCTGCAATCCCTGCTTGGGCCGAGCCGAGTGTGCCTCCAGGACGGCGGAGCTCCAGCTCTGCTCAGAGGCCGGATCCAGTCAAGTGCCTTGCGCGAGGCTGCTCTGCCCTGGGCGAGACTTGCCCAGGCTTGCCTCGCTGCTAGGCTTGCTGCCCGGGAAGGAGCAGGCTGTGCGATGCTGGGAGAGGCCCCTGGCGCCTTCCTGGCCTCAGCTCCACTCCTGCCTTGCCTTTGCATCTAGGCCCCGGGCGTCCTTGGGGAAGGCTTAGGAGCCGGTGGCTTGCACACTGCCAAGCCCTCCAGCAGTGAGGCCTCTCGTAGAGGGGAGGGGAGGGCAAGTGCAGGGCTCCACCAGCGGGTGCTTGGCCGCCCAGACTCAGCGCCGCACGGAGAGCACAAGGCTCCCAGGTCCCCTGGCTGTGGTCTGCAGCCCCACACTCCCGGAGGCTGACTCCGTGGGCGCCCAGAAGGTGCCTGACAGACGTCATGTCCCTAGCGCTCTGCTCCCCAGCAGAGACGTGTGCAGGTGGTGGGGCCTGCCCCTGCGTGTCTGGGCTCCCGCCGGCAGCCCCAGCTCCAGGGAAGCAGCCCCTGAGCCAAGACCTGTAGGGGGCGCGGGGCGCCCCCGCCTGGAAGCCTAGTGCACAGCATGCGGGAAGCGAGCCTCCTCGGGAGAAGAGGAGGCAGCCCAGCTGCGTGCGTCTGCACTCACTCCTTGGGCGGAGCCCAGTGAGCCTCCAGTACGGCAGAGCTCCAGCTCTGCTCAGAGGCCCGATCTGGCAGAGTGGCTGGCGTGAGGCTGCTCTGCCCTGGGCGAGCCTTGCCCAGACTTGCCTCGCTGCTAGGCTTCCTGCCCGGGAAGGAGCAGGCTGCGCCAGACAGGCAGACGCTCCTGGCGCCTTCCTGGCCTCAGCTCCACTCCTGCCTTGCCTTTGCACCTAGTCCCCAGGCGTCCTTGCGGAGGGCTTAGGGGCCGGTGGGGTGCACGCTGCCAAGCCCTCCAGCCGCGAGAGCTCTGTCATAGGGAAGGGAATGGCAAGTGCAGGGCTCCTCCAGCGGTCGCTTGGCCGCCCAGACTCAGCACAGCACGGAGAGCACCAGGCTTCCCCAGGGCCCCCGGCTGTGGTCTGCAGCCCCACACACCCGGAGGCTGACTCCGTGAGCGCCCAGAAGGTGCCTGACAGACGTCATTTCCCTAGTGCTCTCCCCACCAGCAGAGACGTGGGCAGGTGGTTGGGGCCTGCCCCTGCGTGTCTGGGCTGCCGCCCACAGCCTCCGCTCAGGGGAAGCAGCCCCTGTGCCAAGACCTGCAGGAGGCGCGGGGCGTCCCTGCCTGGAAGCCAAGTGCACGGTCCGCTTGGAAGCGAGCCTCCTTGGGAAGAGTCGAGGGAGCCAAGCCGCGTGCAGCTGCAATCCCTGCTTGGGCCGAGCCGAGTGTGCCTCCAGGACGGCGGAGCTCCAGCTCTGCTCAGAGGCCGGATCCAGTCAAGTGCCTTGCGCGAGGCTGCTCTGCCCTGGGCGAGACTTGCCCAGGCTTGCCTCGCTGCTAGGCTTGCTGCCCGGGAAGGAGCAGGCTGTGCGATGCTGGGAGAGGCCCCTGGCGCCTTCCTGGCCTCAGCTCCACTCCTGCCTTGCCTTTGCATCTAGGCCCCGGGCGTCCTTGGGGAAGGCTTAGGAGCCGGTGGCTTGCACACTGCCAAGCCCTCCAGCAGTGAGGCCTCTCGTAGAGGGGAGGGGAGGGCAAGTGCAGGGCTCCACCAGCGGGTGCTTGGCCGCCCAGACTCAGCGCCGCACGGAGAGCACAAGGCTCCCAGGTCCCCTGGCTGTGGTCTGCAGCCCCACACTCCCGGAGGCTGACTCCGTGGGCGCCCAGAAGGTGCCTGACAGACGTCATGTCCCTAGCGCTCTGCTCCCCAGCAGAGACGTGTGCAGGTGGTGGGGCCTGCCCCTGCGTGTCTGGGCTCCCGCCGGCAGCCCCAGCTCCAGGGAAGCAGCCCCTGAGCCAAGACCTGTAGGGGGCGCGGGGCGCCCCCGCCTGGAAGCCTAGTGCACAGCATGCGGGAAGCGAGCCTCCTCGGGAGAAGAGGAGGCAGCCCAGCTGCGTGCGTCTGCACTCACTCCTTGGGCGGAGCCCAGTGAGCCTCCAGTACGGCAGAGCTCCAGCTCTGCTCAGAGGCCCGATCTGGCAGAGTGGCTGGCGTGAGGCTGCTCTGCCCTGGGCGAGCCTTGCCCAGACTTGCCTCGCTGCTAGGCTTCCTGCCCGGGAAGGAGCAGGCTGCGCCAGACAGGCAGACGCTCCTGGCGCCTTCCTGGCCTCAGCTCCACTCCTGCCTTGCCTTTGCACCTAGTCCCCAGGCGTCCTTGCGGAGGGCTTAGGGGCCGGTGGGGTGCACGCTGCCAAGCCCTCCAGCCGCGAGAGCTCTGTCATAGGGAAGGGAATGGCAAGTGCAGGGCTCCTCCAGCGGTCGCTTGGCCGCCCAGACTCAGCACAGCACGGAGAGCACCAGGCTTCCCCAGGGCCCCCGGCTGTGGTCTGCAGCCCCACACACCCGGAGGCTGACTCCGTGAGCGCCCAGAAGGTGCCTGACAGACGTCATTTCCCTAGTGCTCTCCCCACCAGCAGAGACGTGGGCAGGTGGTTGGGGCCTGCCCCTGCGTGTCTGGGCTGCCGCCCACAGCCTCCGCTCAGGGGAAGCAGCCCCTGTGCCAAGACCTGCAGGAGGCGCGGGGCGTCCCTGCCTGGAAGCCAAGTGCACGGTCCGCTTGGAAGCGAGCCTCCTTGGGAAGAGTCGAGGGAGCCAAGCCGCGTGCAGCTGCAATCCCTGCTTGGGCCGAGCCGAGTGTGCCTCCAGGACGGCGGAGCTCCAGCTCTGCTCAGAGGCCGGATCCAGTCAAGTGCCTTGCGCGAGGCTGCTCTGCCCTGGGCGAGACTTGCCCAGGCTTGCCTCGCTGCTAGGCTTGCTGCCCGGGAAGGAGCAGGCTGTGCGATGCTGGGAGAGGCCCCTGGCGCCTTCCTGGCCTCAGCTCCACTCCTGCCTTGCCTTTGCATCTAGGCCCCGGGCGTCCTTGGGGAAGGCTTAGGAGCCGGTGGCTTGCACACTGCCAAGCCCTCCAGCAGTGAGGCCTCTCGTAGAGGGGAGGGGAGGGCAAGTGCAGGGCTCCACCAGCGGGTGCTTGGCCGCCCAGACTCAGCGCCGCACGGAGAGCACAAGGCTCCCAGGTCCCCTGGCTGTGGTCTGCAGCCCCACACTCCCGGAGGCTGACTCCGTGGGCGCCCAGAAGGTGCCTGACAGACGTCATGTCCCTAGCGCTCTGCTCCCCAGCAGAGACGTGTGCAGGTGGTGGGGCCTGCCCCTGCGTGTCTGGGCTCCCGCCGGCAGCCCCAGCTCCAGGGAAGCAGCCCCTGAGCCAAGACCTGTAGGGGGCGCGGGGCGCCCCCGCCTGGAAGCCTAGTGCACAGCATGCGGGAAGCGAGCCTCCTCGGGAGAAGAGGAGGCAGCCCAGCTGCGTGCGTCTGCACTCACTCCTTGGGCGGAGCCCAGTGAGCCTCCAGTACGGCAGAGCTCCAGCTCTGCTCAGAGGCCCGATCTGGCAGAGTGGCTGGCGTGAGGCTGCTCTGCCCTGGGCGAGCCTTGCCCAGACTTGCCTCGCTGCTAGGCTTCCTGCCCGGGAAGGAGCAGGCTGCGCCAGACAGGCAGACGCTCCTGGCGCCTTCCTGGCCTCAGCTCCACTCCTGCCTTGCCTTTGCACCTAGTCCCCAGGCGTCCTTGCGGAGGGCTTAGGGGCCGGTGGGGTGCACGCTGCCAAGCCCTCCAGCCGCGAGAGCTCTGTCATAGGGAAGGGAATGGCAAGTGCAGGGCTCCTCCAGCGGTCGCTTGGCCGCCCAGACTCAGCACAGCACGGAGAGCACCAGGCTTCCCCAGGGCCCCCGGCTGTGGTCTGCAGCCCCACACACCCGGAGGCTGACTCCGTGAGCGCCCAGAAGGTGCCTGACAGACGTCATTTCCCTAGTGCTCTCCCCACCAGCAGAGACGTGGGCAGGTGGTTGGGGCCTGCCCCTGCGTGTCTGGGCTGCCGCCCACAGCCTCCGCTCAGGGGAAGCAGCCCCTGTGCCAAGACCTGCAGGAGGCGCGGGGCGTCCCTGCCTGGAAGCCAAGTGCACGGTCCGCTTGGAAGCGAGCCTCCTTGGGAAGAGTCGAGGGAGCCAAGCCGCGTGCAGCTGCAATCCCTGCTTGGGCCGAGCCGAGTGTGCCTCCAGGACGGCGGAGCTCCAGCTCTGCTCAGAGGCCGGATCCAGTCAAGTGCCTTGCGCGAGGCTGCTCTGCCCTGGGCGAGACTTGCCCAGGCTTGCCTCGCTGCTAGGCTTGCTGCCCGGGAAGGAGCAGGCTGTGCGATGCTGGGAGAGGCCCCTGGCGCCTTCCTGGCCTCAGCTCCACTCCTGCCTTGCCTTTGCATCTAGGCCCCGGGCGTCCTTGGGGAAGGCTTAGGAGCCGGTGGCTTGCACACTGCCAAGCCCTCCAGCAGTGAGGCCTCTCGTAGAGGGGAGGGGAGGGCAAGTGCAGGGCTCCACCAGCGGTCGCTTGGCCGCCCAGACTCAGCGCCGCACGGAGAGCACAAGGCTCCCAGGTCCCCTGGCTGTGGTCTGCAGCCCCACACTCCCGGAGGCTGACTCCGTGGGCGCCCAGAAGGTGCCTGACAGACGTCATGTCCCTAGCGCTCTGCTCCCCAGCAGAGACGTGTGCAGGTGGTGGGGCCTGCCCCTGCGTGTCTGGGCTCCCGCCGGCAGCCCCAGCTCCAGGGAAGCAGCCCCTGAGCCAAGACCTGTAGGGGGCGCGGGGCGCCCCCGCCTGGAAGCCTAGTGCACAGCATGCGGGAAGCGAGCCTCCTCGGGAGAAGAGGAGGCAGCCCAGCTGCGTGCGTCTGCACTCACTCCTTGGGCGGAGCCCAGTGAGCCTCCAGTACGGCAGAGCTCCAGCTCTGCTCAGAGGCCCGATCTGGCAGAGTGGCTGGCGTGAGGCTGCTCTGCCCTGGGCGAGCCTTGCCCAGACTTGCCTCGCTGCTAGGCTTCCTGCCCGGGAAGGAGCAGGCTGCGCCAGACAGGCAGACGCTCCTGGCGCCTTCCTGGCCTCAGCTCCACTCCTGCCTTGCCTTTGCACCTAGTCCCCAGGCGTCCTTGCGGAGGGCTTAGGGGCCGGTGGGGTGCACGCTGCCAAGCCCTCCAGCCGCGAGAGCTCTGTCATAGGGAAGGGAATGGCAAGTGCAGGGCTCCTCCAGCGGTCGCTTGGCCGCCCAGACTCAGCACAGCACGGAGAGCACCAGGCTTCCCCAGGGCCCCCGGCTGTGGTCTGCAGCCCCACACACCCGGAGGCTGACTCCGTGAGCGCCCAGAAGGTGCCTGACAGACGTCATTTCCCTAGTGCTCTCCCCACCAGCAGAGACGTGGGCAGGTGGTTGGGGCCTGCCCCTGCGTGTCTGGGCTGCCGCCCACAGCCTCCGCTCAGGGGAAGCAGCCCCTGTGCCAAGACCTGCAGGAGGCGCGGGGCGTCCCTGCCTGGAAGCCAAGTGCACGGTCCGCTTGGAAGCGAGCCTCCTTGGGAAGAGTCGAGGGAGCCAAGCCGCGTGCAGCTGCAATCCCTGCTTGGGCCGAGCCGAGTGTGCCTCCAGGACGGCGGAGCTCCAGCTCTGCTCAGAGGCCGGATCCAGTCAAGTGCCTTGCGCGAGGCTGCTCTGCCCTGGGCGAGACTTGCCCAGGCTTGCCTCGCTGCTAGGCTTGCTGCCCGGGAAGGAGCAGGCTGTGCGATGCTGGGAGAGGCCCCTGGCGCCTTCCTGGCCTCAGCTCCACTCCTGCCTTGCCTTTGCATCTAGGCCCCGGGCGTCCTTGGGGAAGGCTTAGGAGCCGGTGGCTTGCACACTGCCAAGCCCTCCAGCAGTGAGGCCTCTCGTAGAGGGGAGGGGAGGGCAAGTGCAGGGCTCCACCAGCGGTCGCTTGGCCGCCCAGACTCAGCGCCGCACGGAGAGCACAAGGCTCCCAGGTCCCCTGGCTGTGGTCTGCAGCCCCACACTCCCGGAGGCTGACTCCGTGGGCGCCCAGAAGGTGCCTGACAGACGTCATGTCCCTAGCGCTCTGCTCCCCAGCAGAGACGTGTGCAGGTGGTGGGGCCTGCCCCTGCGTGTCTGGGCTCCCGCCGGCAGCCCCAGCTCCAGGGAAGCAGCCCCTGAGCCAAGACCTGTAGGGGGCGCGGGGCGCCCCCGCCTGGAAGCCTAGTGCACAGCATGCGGGAAGCGAGCCTCCTCGGGAGAAGAGGAGGCAGCCCAGCTGCGTGCGTCTGCACTCACTCCTTGGGCGGAGCCCAGTGAGCCTCCAGTACGGCAGAGCTCCAGCTCTGCTCAGAGGCCCGATCTGGCAGAGTGGCTGGCGTGAGGCTGCTCTGCCCTGGGCGAGCCTTGCCCAGACTTGCCTCGCTGCTAGGCTTCCTGCCCGGGAAGGAGCAGGCTGCGCCAGACAGGCAGACGCTCCTGGCGCCTTCCTGGCCTCAGCTCCACTCCTGCCTTGCCTTTGCACCTAGTCCCCAGGCGTCCTTGCGGAGGGCTTAGGGGCCGGTGGGGTGCACGCTGCCAAGCCCTCCAGCCGCGAGAGCTCTGTCATAGGGAAGGGAATGGCAAGTGCAGGGCTCCTCCAGCGGTCGCTTGGCCGCCCAGACTCAGCACAGCACGGAGAGCACCAGGCTTCCCCAGGGCCCCCGGCTGTGGTCTGCAGCCCCACACACCCGGAGGCTGACTCCGTGAGCGCCCAGAAGGTGCCTGACAGACGTCATTTCCCTAGTGCTCTCCCCACCAGCAGAGACGTGGGCAGGTGGTTGGGGCCTGCCCCTGCGTGTCTGGGCTGCCGCCCACAGCCTCCGCTCAGGGGAAGCAGCCCCTGTGCCAAGACCTGCAGGAGGCGCGGGGCGTCCCTGCCTGGAAGCCAAGTGCACGGTCCGCTTGGAAGCGAGCCTCCTTGGGAAGAGTCGAGGGAGCCAAGCCGCGTGCAGCTGCAATCCCTGCTTGGGCCGAGCCGAGTGTGCCTCCAGGACGGCGGAGCTCCAGCTCTGCTCAGAGGCCGGATCCAGTCAAGTGCCTTGCGCGAGGCTGCTCTGCCCTGGGCGAGACTTGCCCAGGCTTGCCTCGCTGCTAGGCTTGCTGCCCGGGAAGGAGCAGGCTGTGCGATGCTGGGAGAGGCCCCTGGCGCCTTCCTGGCCTCAGCTCCACTCCTGCCTTGCCTTTGCATCTAGGCCCCGGGCGTCCTTGGGGAAGGCTTAGGAGCCGGTGGCTTGCACACTGCCAAGCCCTCCAGCAGTGAGGCCTCTCGTAGAGGGGAGGGGAGGGCAAGTGCAGGGCTCCACCAGCGGGTGCTTGGCCGCCCAGACTCAGCGCCGCACGGAGAGCACAAGGCTCCCAGGTCCCCTGGCTGTGGTCTGCAGCCCCACACTCCCGGAGGCTGACTCCGTGGGCGCCCAGAAGGTGCCTGACAGACGTCATGTCCCTAGCGCTCTGCTCCCCAGCAGAGACGTGTGCAGGTGGTGGGGCCTGCCCCTGCGTGTCTGGGCTCCCGCCGGCAGCCCCAGCTCCAGGGAAGCAGCCCCTGAGCCAAGACCTGTAGGGGGCGCGGGGCGCCCCCGCCTGGAAGCCTAGTGCACAGCATGCGGGAAGTGAGCCTCCTCGGGAGAAGAGGAGGCAGCCCAGCTGCGTGCGTCTGCACTCACTCCTTGGGCGGAGCCCAGTGAGCCTCCAGTACGGCAGAGCTCCAGCTCTGCTCAGAGGCCCGATCTGGCAGAGTGGCTGGCGTGAGGCTGCTCTGCCCTGGGCGAGCCTTGCCCAGACTTGCCTCGCTGCTAGGCTTCCTGCCCGGGAAGGAGCAGGCTGCGCCAGACAGGCAGACGCTCCTGGCGCCTTCCTGGCCTCAGCTCCACTCCTGCCTTGCCTTTGCACCTAGTCCCCAGGCGTCCTTGCGGAGGGCTTAGGGGCCGGTGGGGTGCACGCTGCCAAGCCCTCCAGCCGCGAGAGCTCTGTCATAGGGAAGGGAATGGCAAGTGCAGGGCTCCTCCAGCGGTCGCTTGGCCGCCCAGACTCAGCACAGCACGGAGAGCACCAGGCTTCCCCAGGGCCCCCGGCTGTGGTCTGCAGCCCCACACACCCGGAGGCTGACTCCGTGAGCGCCCAGAAGGTGCCTGACAGACGTCATTTCCCTAGTGCTCTCCCCACCAGCAGAGACGTGGGCAGGTGGTTGGGGCCTGCCCCTGCGTGTCTGGGCTGCCGCCCACAGCCTCCGCTCAGGGGAAGCAGCCCCTGTGCCAAGACCTGCAGGAGGCGCGGGGCGTCCCTGCCTGGAAGCCAAGTGCACGGTCCGCTTGGAAGCGAGCCTCCTTGGGAAGAGTCGAGGGAGCCAAGCCGCGTGCAGCTGCAATCCCTGCTTGGGCCGAGCCGAGTGTGCCTCCAGGACGGCGGAGCTCCAGCTCTGCTCAGAGGCCGGATCCAGTCAAGTGCCTTGCGCGAGGCTGCTCTGCCCTGGGCGAGACTTGCCCAGGCTTGCCTCGCTGCTAGGCTTGCTGCCCGGGAAGGAGCAGGCTGTGCGATGCTGGGAGAGGCCCCTGGCGCCTTCCTGGCCTCAGCTCCACTCCTGCCTTGCCTTTGCATCTAGGCCCCGGGCGTCCTTGGGGAAGGCTTAGGAGCCGGTGGCTTGCACACTGCCAAGCCCTCCAGCAGTGAGGCCTCTCGTAGAGGGGAGGGGAGGGCAAGTGCAGGGCTCCACCAGCGGGTGCTTGGCCGCCCAGACTCAGCGCCGCACGGAGAGCACAAGGCTCCCAGGTCCCCTGGCTGTGGTCTGCAGCCCCACACTCCCGGAGGCTGACTCCGTGGGCGCCCAGAAGGTGCCTGACAGACGTCATGTCCCTAGCGCTCTGCTCCCCAGCAGAGACGTGTGCAGGTGGTGGGGCCTGCCCCTGCGTGTCTGGGCTCCCGCCGGCAGCCCCAGCTCCAGGGAAGCAGCCCCTGAGCCAAGACCTGTAGGGGGCGCGGGGCGCCCCCGCCTGGAAGCCTAGTGCACAGCATGCGGGAAGCGAGCCTCCTCGGGAGAAGAGGAGGCAGCCCAGCTGCGTGCGTCTGCACTCACTCCTTGGGCGGAGCCCAGTGAGCCTCCAGTACGGCAGAGCTCCAGCTCTGCTCAGAGGCCCGATCTGGCAGAGTGGCTGGCGTGAGGCTGCTCTGCCCTGGGCGAGCCTTGCCCAGACTTGCCTCGCTGCTAGGCTTCCTGCCCGGGAAGGAGCAGGCTGCGCCAGACAGGCAGACGCTCCTGGCGCCTTCCTGGCCTCAGCTCCACTCCTGCCTTGCCTTTGCACCTAGTCCCCAGGCGTCCTTGCGGAGGGCTTAGGGGCCGGTGGGGTGCACGCTGCCAAGCCCTCCAGCCGCGAGAGCTCTGTCATAGGGAAGGGAATGGCAAGTGCAGGGCTCCTCCAGCGGTCGCTTGGCCGCCCAGACTCAGCACAGCACGGAGAGCACCAGGCTTCCCCAGGGCCCCCGGCTGTGGTCTGCAGCCCCACACACCCGGAGGCTGACTCCGTGAGCGCCCAGAAGGTGCCTGACAGACGTCATTTCCCTAGTGCTCTCCCCACCAGCAGAGACGTGGGCAGGTGGTTGGGGCCTGCCCCTGCGTGTCTGGGCTGCCGCCCACAGCCTCCGCTCAGGGGAAGCAGCCCCTGTGCCAAGACCTGCAGGAGGCGCGGGGCGTCCCTGCCTGGAAGCCAAGTGCACGGTCCGCTTGGAAGCGAGCCTCCTTGGGAAGAGTCGAGGGAGCCAAGCCGCGTGCAGCTGCAATCCCTGCTTGGGCCGAGCCGAGTGTGCCTCCAGGACGGCGGAGCTCCAGCTCTGCTCAGAGGCCGGATCCAGTCAAGTGCCTTGCGCGAGGCTGCTCTGCCCTGGGCGAGACTTGCCCAGGCTTGCCTCGCTGCTAGGCTTGCTGCCCGGGAAGGAGCAGGCTGTGCGATGCTGGGAGAGGCCCCTGGCGCCTTCCTGGCCTCAGCTCCACTCCTGCCTTGCCTTTGCATCTAGGCCCCGGGCGTCCTTGGGGAAGGCTTAGGAGCCGGTGGCTTGCACACTGCCAAGCCCTCCAGCAGTGAGGCCTCTCGTAGAGGGGAGGGGAGGGCAAGTGCAGGGCTCCACCAGCGGGTGCTTGGCCGCCCAGACTCAGCGCCGCACGGAGAGCACAAGGCTCCCAGGTCCCCTGGCTGTGGTCTGCAGCCCCACACTCCCGGAGGCTGACTCCGTGGGCGCCCAGAAGGTGCCTGACAGACGTCATGTCCCTAGCGCTCTGCTCCCCAGCAGAGACGTGTGCAGGTGGTGGGGCCTGCCCCTGCGTGTCTGGGCTCCCGCCGGCAGCCCCAGCTCCAGGGAAGCAGCCCCTGAGCCAAGACCTGTAGGGGGCGCGGGGCGCCCCCGCCTGGAAGCCTAGTGCACAGCATGCGGGAAGCGAGCCTCCTCGGGAGAAGAGGAGGCAGCCCAGCTGCGTGCGTCTGCACTCACTCCTTGGGCGGAGCCCAGTGAGCCTCCAGTACGGCAGAGCTCCAGCTCTGCTCAGAGGCCCGATCTGGCAGAGTGGCTGGCGTGAGGCTGCTCTGCCCTGGGCGAGCCTTGCCCAGACTTGCCTCGCTGCTAGGCTTCCTGCCCGGGAAGGAGCAGGCTGCGCCAGACAGGCAGACGCTCCTGGCGCCTTCCTGGCCTCAGCTCCACTCCTGCCTTGCCTTTGCACCTAGTCCCCAGGCGTCCTTGCGGAGGGCTTAGGGGCCGGTGGGGTGCACGCTGCCAAGCCCTCCAGCCGCGAGAGCTCTGTCATAGGGAAGGGAATGGCAAGTGCAGGGCTCCTCCAGCGGTCGCTTGGCCGCCCAGACTCAGCACAGCACGGAGAGCACCAGGCTTCCCCAGGGCCCCCGGCTGTGGTCTGCAGCCCCACACACCCGGAGGCTGACTCCGTGAGCGCCCAGAAGGTGCCTGACAGACGTCATTTCCCTAGTGCTCTCCCCACCAGCAGAGACGTGGGCAGGTGGTTGGGGCCTGCCCCTGCGTGTCTGGGCTGCCGCCCACAGCCTCCGCTCAGGGGAAGCAGCCCCTGTGCCAAGACCTGCAGGAGGCGCGGGGCGTCCCTGCCTGGAAGCCAAGTGCACGGTCCGCTTGGAAGCGAGCCTCCTTGGGAAGAGTCGAGGGAGCCAAGCCGCGTGCAGCTGCAATCCCTGCTTGGGCCGAGCCGAGTGTGCCTCCAGGACGGCGGAGCTCCAGCTCTGCTCAGAGGCCGGATCCAGTCAAGTGCCTTGCGCGAGGCTGCTCTGCCCTGGGCGAGACTTGCCCAGGCTTGCCTCGCTGCTAGGCTTGCTGCCCGGGAAGGAGCAGGCTGTGCGATGCTGGGAGAGGCCCCTGGCGCCTTCCTGGCCTCAGCTCCACTCCTGCCTTGCCTTTGCATCTAGGCCCCGGGCGTCCTTGGGGAAGGCTTAGGAGCCGGTGGCTTGCACACTGCCAAGCCCTCCAGCAGTGAGGCCTCTCGTAGAGGGGAGGGGAGGGCAAGTGCAGGGCTCCACCAGCGGGTGCTTGGCCGCCCAGACTCAGCGCCGCACGGAGAGCACAAGGCTCCCAGGTCCCCTGGCTGTGGTCTGCAGCCCCACACTCCCGGAGGCTGACTCCGTGGGCGCCCAGAAGGTGCCTGACAGACGTCATGTCCCTAGCGCTCTGCTCCCCAGCAGAGACGTGTGCAGGTGGTGGGGCCTGCCCCTGCGTGTCTGGGCTCCCGCCGGCAGCCCCAGCTCCAGGGAAGCAGCCCCTGAGCCAAGACCTGTAGGGGGCGCGGGGCGCCCCCGCCTGGAAGCCTAGTGCACAGCATGCGGGAAGCGAGCCTCCTCGGGAGAAGAGGAGGCAGCCCAGCTGCGTGCGTCTGCACTCACTCCTTGGGCGGAGCCCAGTGAGCCTCCAGTACGGCAGAGCTCCAGCTCTGCTCAGAGGCCCGATCTGGCAGAGTGGCTGGCGTGAGGCTGCTCTGCCCTGGGCGAGCCTTGCCCAGACTTGCCTCGCTGCTAGGCTTCCTGCCCGGGAAGGAGCAGGCTGCGCCAGACAGGCAGACGCTCCTGGCGCCTTCCTGGCCTCAGCTCCACTCCTGCCTTGCCTTTGCACCTAGTCCCCAGGCGTCCTTGCGGAGGGCTTAGGGGCCGGTGGGGTGCACGCTGCCAAGCCCTCCAGCCGCGAGAGCTCTGTCATAGGGAAGGGAATGGCAAGTGCAGGGCTCCTCCAGCGGTCGCTTGGCCGCCCAGACTCAGCACAGCACGGAGAGCACCAGGCTTCCCCAGGGCCCCCGGCTGTGGTCTGCAGCCCCACACACCCGGAGGCTGACTCCGTGAGCGCCCAGAAGGTGCCTGACAGACGTCATTTCCCTAGTGCTCTCCCCACCAGCAGAGACGTGGGCAGGTGGTTGGGGCCTGCCCCTGCGTGTCTGGGCTGCCGCCCACAGCCTCCGCTCAGGGGAAGCAGCCCCTGTGCCAAGACCTGCAGGAGGCGCGGGGCGTCCCTGCCTGGAAGCCAAGTGCACGGTCCGCTTGGAAGCGAGCCTCCTTGGGAAGAGTCGAGGGAGCCAAGCCGCGTGCAGCTGCAATCCCTGCTTGGGCCGAGCCGAGTGTGCCTCCAGGACGGCGGAGCTCCAGCTCTGCTCAGAGGCCGGATCCAGTCAAGTGCCTTGCGCGAGGCTGCTCTGCCCTGGGCGAGACTTGCCCAGGCTTGCCTCGCTGCTAGGCTTGCTGCCCGGGAAGGAGCAGGCTGTGCGATGCTGGGAGAGGCCCCTGGCGCCTTCCTGGCCTCAGCTCCACTCCTGCCTTGCCTTTGCATCTAGGCCCCGGGCGTCCTTGGGGAAGGCTTAGGAGCCGGTGGCTTGCACACTGCCAAGCCCTCCAGCAGTGAGGCCTCTCGTAGAGGGGAGGGGAGGGCAAGTGCAGGGCTCCACCAGCGGGTGCTTGGCCGCCCAGACTCAGCGCCGCACGGAGAGCACAAGGCTCCCAGGTCCCCTGGCTGTGGTCTGCAGCCCCACACTCCCGGAGGCTGACTCCGTGGGCGCCCAGAAGGTGCCTGACAGACGTCATGTCCCTAGCGCTCTGCTCCCCAGCAGAGACGTGTGCAGGTGGTGGGGCCTGCCCCTGCGTGTCTGGGCTCCCGCCGGCAGCCCCAGCTCCAGGGAAGCAGCCCCTGAGCCAAGACCTGTAGGGGGCGCGGGGCGCCCCCGCCTGGAAGCCTAGTGCACAGCATGCGGGAAGCGAGCCTCCTCGGGAGAAGAGGAGGCAGCGCAGCTGCGTGCGTCTGCACTCACTCCTTGGGCGGAGCCCAGTGAGCCTCCAGTACGGCAGAGCTCCAGCTCTGCTCAGAGGCCCGATCTGGCAGAGTGGCTGGCGTGAGGCTGCTCTGCCCTGGGCGAGCCTTGCCCAGACTTGCCTCGCTGCTAGGCTTCCTGCCCGGGAAGGAGCAGGCTGCGCCAGACAGGCAGACGCTCCTGGCGCCTTCCTGGCCTCAGCTCCACTCCTGCCTTGCCTTTGCACCTAGTCCCCAGGCGTCCTTGCGGAGGGCTTAGGGGCCGGTGGGGTGCACGCTGCCAAGCCCTCCAGCCGCGAGAGCTCTGTCATAGGGAAGGGAATGGCAAGTGCAGGGCTCCTCCAGCGGTCGCTTGGCCGCCCAGACTCAGCACAGCACGGAGAGCACCAGGCTTCCCCAGGGCCCCCGGCTGTGGTCTGCAGCCCCACACACCCGGAGGCTGACTCCGTGAGCGCCCAGAAGGTGCCTGACAGACGTCATTTCCCTAGTGCTCTCCCCACCAGCAGAGACGTGGGCAGGTGGTTGGGGCCTGCCCCTGCGTGTCTGGGCTGCCGCCCACAGCCTCCGCTCAGGGGAAGCAGCCCCTGTGCCAAGACCTGCAGGAGGCGCGGGGCGTCCCTGCCTGGAAGCCAAGTGCACGGTCCGCTTGGAAGCGAGCCTCCTTGGGAAGAGTCGAGGGAGCCAAGCCGCGTGCAGCTGCAATCCCTGCTTGGGCCGAGCCGAGTGTGCCTCCAGGACGGCGGAGCTCCAGCTCTGCTCAGAGGCCGGATCCAGTCAAGTGCCTTGCGCGAGGCTGCTCTGCCCTGGGCGAGACTTGCCCAGGCTTGCCTCGCTGCTAGGCTTGCTGCCCGGGAAGGAGCAGGCTGTGCGATGCTGGGAGAGGCCCCTGGCGCCTTCCTGGCCTCAGCTCCACTCCTGCCTTGCCTTTGCATCTAGGCCCCGGGCGTCCTTGGGGAAGGCTTAGGAGCCGGTGGCTTGCACACTGCCAAGCCCTCCAGCAGTGAGGCCTCTCGTAGAGGGGAGGGGAGGGCAAGTGCAGGGCTCCACCAGCGGTCGCTTGGCCGCCCAGACTCAGCGCCGCACGGAGAGCACAAGGCTCC
Organism: Budorcas taxicolor; assembly: GCF_023091745.1. Classification (NCBI taxonomy): domain Eukaryota; kingdom Metazoa; phylum Chordata; class Mammalia; order Artiodactyla; family Bovidae; genus Budorcas; species Budorcas taxicolor. The sequence continues at coordinate 44,354 of NW_026292624.1, forward strand.
CAGGTCCCCTGGCTGTGGTCTGCAGCCCCACACTCCCGGAGGCTGACTCCGTGGGCGCCCAGAAGGTGCCTGACAGACGTCATGTCCCTAGCGCTCTGCTCCCCAGCAGAGACGTGTGCAGGTGGTGGGGCCTGCCCCTGCGTGTCTGGGCTCCCGCCGGCAGCCCCAGCTCCAGGGAAGCAGCCCCTGAGCCAAGACCTGTAGGGGGCGCGGGGCGCCCCCGCCTGGAAGCCTAGTGCACAGCATGCGGGAAGCGAGCCTCCTCGGGAGAAGAGGAGGCAGCGCAGCTGCGTGCGTCTGCACTCACTCCTTGGGCGGAGCCCAGTGAGCCTCCAGTACGGCAGAGCTCCAGCTCTGCTCAGAGGCCCGATCTGGCAGAGTGGCTGGCGTGAGGCTGCTCTGCCCTGGGCGAGCCTTGCCCAGACTTGCCTCGCTGCTAGGCTTCCTGCCCGGGAAGGAGCAGGCTGCGCCAGACAGGCAGACGCTCCTGGCGCCTTCCTGGCCTCAGCTCCACTCCTGCCTTGCCTTTGCACCTAGTCCCCAGGCGTCCTTGCGGAGGGCTTAGGGGCCGGTGGGGTGCACGCTGCCAAGCCCTCCAGCCGCGAGAGCTCTGTCATAGGGAAGGGAATGGCAAGTGCAGGGCTCCTCCAGCGGTCGCTTGGCCGCCCAGACTCAGCACAGCACGGAGAGCACCAGGCTTCCCCAGGGCCCCCGGCTGTGGTCTGCAGCCCCACACACCCGGAGGCTGACTCCGTGAGCGCCCAGAAGGTGCCTGACAGACGTCATTTCCCTAGTGCTCTCCCCACCAGCAGAGACGTGGGCAGGTGGTTGGGGCCTGCCCCTGCGTGTCTGGGCTGCCGCCCACAGCCTCCGCTCAGGGGAAGCAGCCCCTGTGCCAAGACCTGCAGGAGGCGCGGGGCGTCCCTGCCTGGAAGCCAAGTGCACGGTCCGCTTGGAAGCGAGCCTCCTTGGGAAGAGTCGAGGGAGCCAAGCCGCGTGCAGCTGCAATCCCTGCTTGGGCCGAGCCGAGTGTGCCTCCAGGACGGCGGAGCTCCAGCTCTGCTCAGAGGCCGGATCCAGTCAAGTGCCTTGCGCGAGGCTGCTCTGCCCTGGGCGAGACTTGCCCAGGCTTGCCTCGCTGCTAGGCTTGCTGCCCGGGAAGGAGCAGGCTGTGCGATGCTGGGAGAGGCCCCTGGCGCCTTCCTGGCCTCAGCTCCACTCCTGCCTTGCCTTTGCATCTAGGCCCCGGGCGTCCTTGGGGAAGGCTTAGGAGCCGGTGGCTTGCACACTGCCAAGCCCTCCAGCAGTGAGGCCTCTCGTAGAGGGGAGGGGAGGGCAAGTGCAGGGCTCCACCAGCGGTCGCTTGGCCGCCCAGACTCAGCGCCGCACGGAGAGCACAAGGCTCCCAGGTCCCCTGGCTGTGGTCTGCAGCCCCACACTCCCGGAGGCTGACTCCGTGGGCGCCCAGAAGGTGCCTGACAGACGTCATGTCCCTAGCGCTCTGCTCCCCAGCAGAGACGTGTGCAGGTGGTGGGGCCTGCCCCTGCGTGTCTGGGCTCCCGCCGGCAGCCCCAGCTCCAGGGAAGCAGCCCCTGAGCCAAGACCTGTAGGGGGCGCGGGGCGCCCCCGCCTGGAAGCCTAGTGCACAGCATGCGGGAAGCGAGCCTCCTCGGGAGAAGAGGAGGCAGCGCAGCTGCGTGCGTCTGCACTCACTCCTTGGGCGGAGCCCAGTGAGCCTCCAGTACGGCAGAGCTCCAGCTCTGCTCAGAGGCCCGATCTGGCAGAGTGGCTGGCGTGAGGCTGCTCTGCCCTGGGCGAGCCTTGCCCAGACTTGCCTCGCTGCTAGGCTTCCTGCCCGGGAAGGAGCAGGCTGCGCCAGACAGGCAGACGCTCCTGGCGCCTTCCTGGCCTCAGCTCCACTCCTGCCTTGCCTTTGCACCTAGTCCCCAGGCGTCCTTGCGGAGGGCTTAGGGGCCGGTGGGGTGCACGCTGCCAAGCCCTCCAGCCGCGAGAGCTCTGTCATAGGGAAGGGAATGGCAAGTGCAGGGCTCCTCCAGCGGTCGCTTGGCCGCCCAGACTCAGCACAGCACGGAGAGCACCAGGCTTCCCCAGGGCCCCCGGCTGTGGTCTGCAGCCCCACACACCCGGAGGCTGACTCCGTGAGCGCCCAGAAGGTGCCTGACAGACGTCATTTCCCTAGTGCTCTCCCCACCAGCAGAGACGTGGGCAGGTGGTTGGGGCCTGCCCCTGCGTGTCTGGGCTGCCGCCCACAGCCTCCGCTCAGGGGAAGCAGCCCCTGTGCCAAGACCTGCAGGAGGCGCGGGGCGTCCCTGCCTGGAAGCCAAGTGCACGGTCCGCTTGGAAGCGAGCCTCCTTGGGAAGAGTCGAGGGAGCCAAGCCGCGTGCAGCTGCAATCCCTGCTTGGGCCGAGCCGAGTGTGCCTCCAGGACGGCGGAGCTCCAGCTCTGCTCAGAGGCCGGATCCAGTCAAGTGCCTTGCGCGAGGCTGCTCTGCCCTGGGCGAGACTTGCCCAGGCTTGCCTCGCTGCTAGGCTTGCTGCCCGGGAAGGAGCAGGCTGTGCGATGCTGGGAGAGGCCCCTGGCGCCTTCCTGGCCTCAGCTCCACTCCTGCCTTGCCTTTGCATCTAGGCCCCGGGCGTCCTTGGGGAAGGCTTAGGAGCCGGTGGCTTGCACACTGCCAAGCCCTCCAGCAGTGAGGCCTCTCGTAGAGGGGAGGGGAGGGCAAGTGCAGGGCTCCACCAGCGGTCGCTTGGCCGCCCAGACTCAGCGCCGCACGGAGAGCACAAGGCTCCCAGGTCCCCTGGCTGTGGTCTGCAGCCCCACACTCCCGGAGGCTGACTCCGTGGGCGCCCAGAAGGTGCCTGACAGACGTCATGTCCCTAGCGCTCTGCTCCCCAGCAGAGACGTGTGCAGGTGGTGGGGCCTGCCCCTGCGTGTCTGGGCTCCCGCCGGCAGCCCCAGCTCCAGGGAAGCAGCCCCTGAGCCAAGACCTGTAGGGGGCGCGGGGCGCCCCCGCCTGGAAGCCTAGTGCACAGCATGCGGGAAGCGAGCCTCCTCGGGAGAAGAGGAGGCAGCGCAGCTGCGTGCGTCTGCACTCACTCCTTGGGCGGAGCCCAGTGAGCCTCCAGTACGGCAGAGCTCCAGCTCTGCTCAGAGGCCCGATCTGGCAGAGTGGCTGGCGTGAGGCTGCTCTGCCCTGGGCGAGCCTTGCCCAGACTTGCCTCGCTGCTAGGCTTCCTGCCCGGGAAGGAGCAGGCTGCGCCAGACAGGCAGACGCTCCTGGCGCCTTCCTGGCCTCAGCTCCACTCCTGCCTTGCCTTTGCACCTAGTCCCCAGGCGTCCTTGCGGAGGGCTTAGGGGCCGGTGGGGTGCACGCTGCCAAGCCCTCCAGCCGCGAGAGCTCTGTCATAGGGAAGGGAATGGCAAGTGCAGGGCTCCTCCAGCGGTCGCTTGGCCGCCCAGACTCAGCACAGCACGGAGAGCACCAGGCTTCCCCAGGGCCCCCGGCTGTGGTCTGCAGCCCCACACACCCGGAGGCTGACTCCGTGAGCGCCCAGATGGTGCCTGACAGACGTCATTTCCCTAGTGCTCTCCCCACCAGCAGAGACGTGGGCAGGTGGTTGGGGCCTGCCCCTGCGTGTCTGGGCTGCCGCCCACAGCCTCCGCTCAGGGGAAGCAGCCCCTGTGCCAAGACCTGCAGGAGGCGCGGGGCGTCCCTGCCTGGAAGCCAAGTGCACGGTCCGCTTGGAAGCGAGCCTCCTTGGGAAGAGTCGAGGGAGCCAAGCCGCGTGCAGCTGCAATCCCTGCTTGGGCCGAGCCGAGTGTGCCTCCAGGACGGCGGAGCTCCAGCTCTGCTCAGAGGCCGGATCCAGTCAAGTGCCTTGCGCGAGGCTGCTCTGCCCTGGGCGAGACTTGCCCAGGCTTGCCTCGCTGCTAGGCTTGCTGCCCGGGAAGGAGCAGGCTGTGCGATGCTGGGAGAGGCCCCTGGCGCCTTCCTGGCCTCAGCTCCACTCCTGCCTTGCCTTTGCATCTAGGCCCCGGGCGTCCTTGGGGAAGGCTTAGGAGCCGGTGGCTTGCACACTGCCAAGCCCTCCAGCAGTGAGGCCTCTCGTAGAGGGGAGGGGAGGGCAAGTGCAGGGCTCCACCAGCGGTCGCTTGGCCGCCCAGACTCAGCGCCGCACGGAGAGCACAAGGCTCCCAGGTCCCCTGGCTGTGGTCTGCAGCCCCACACTCCCGGAGGCTGACTCCGTGGGCGCCCAGAAGGTGCCTGACAGACGTCATGTCCCTAGCGCTCTGCTCCCCAGCAGAGACGTGTGCAGGTGGTGGGGCCTGCCCCTGCGTGTCTGGGCTCCCGCCGGCAGCCCCAGCTCCAGGGAAGCAGCCCCTGAGCCAAGACCTGTAGGGGGCGCGGGGCGCCCCCGCCTGGAAGCCTAGTGCACAGCATGCGGGAAGCGAGCCTCCTCGGGAGAAGAGGAGGCAGCGCAGCTGCGTGCGTCTGCACTCACTCCTTGGGCGGAGCCCAGTGAGCCTCCAGTACGGCAGAGCTCCAGCTCTGCTCAGAGGCCCGATCTGGCAGAGTGGCTGGCGTGAGGCTGCTCTGCCCTGGGCGAGCCTTGCCCAGACTTGCCTCGCTGCTAGGCTTCCTGCCCGGGAAGGAGCAGGCTGCGCCAGACAGGCAGACGCTCCTGGCGCCTTCCTGGCCTCAGCTCCACTCCTGCCTTGCCTTTGCACCTAGTCCCCAGGCGTCCTTGCGGAGGGCTTAGGGGCCGGTGGGGTGCACGCTGCCAAGCCCTCCAGCCGCGAGAGCTCTGTCATAGGGAAGGGAATGGCAAGTGCAGGGCTCCTCCAGCGGTCGCTTGGCCGCCCAGACTCAGCACAGCACGGAGAGCACCAGGCTTCCCCAGGGCCCCCGGCTGTGGTCTGCAGCCCCACACACCCGGAGGCTGACTCCGTGAGCGCCCAGAAGGTGCCTGACAGACGTCATTTCCCTAGTGCTCTCCCCACCAGCAGAGACGTGGGCAGGTGGTTGGGGCCTGCCCCTGCGTGTCTGGGCTGCCGCCCACAGCCTCCGCTCAGGGGAAGCAGCCCCTGTGCCAAGACCTGCAGGAGGCGCGGGGCGTCCCTGCCTGGAAGCCAAGTGCACGGTCCGCTTGGAAGCGAGCCTCCTTGGGAAGAGTCGAGGGAGCCAAGCCGCGTGCAGCTGCAATCCCTGCTTGGGCCGAGCCGAGTGTGCCTCCAGGACGGCGGAGCTCCAGCTCTGCTCAGAGGCCGGATCCAGTCAAGTGCCTTGCGCGAGGCTGCTCTGCCCTGGGCGAGACTTGCCCAGGCTTGCCTCGCTGCTAGGCTTGCTGCCCGGGAAGGAGCAGGCTGTGCGATGCTGGGAGAGGCCCCTGGCGCCTTCCTGGCCTCAGCTCCACTCCTGCCTTGCCTTTGCATCTAGGCCCCGGGCGTCCTTGGGGAAGGCTTAGGAGCCGGTGGCTTGCACACTGCCAAGCCCTCCAGCAGTGAGGCCTCTCGTAGAGGGGAGGGGAGGGCAAGTGCAGGGCTCCACCAGCGGTCGCTTGGCCGCCCAGACTCAGCGCCGCACGGAGAGCACAAGGCTCCCAGGTCCCCTGGCTGTGGTCTGCAGCCCCACACTCCCGGAGGCTGACTCCGTGGGCGCCCAGAAGGTGCCTGACAGACGTCATGTCCCTAGCGCTCTGCTCCCCAGCAGAGACGTGTGCAGGTGGTGGGGCCTGCCCCTGCGTGTCTGGGCTCCCGCCGGCAGCCCCAGCTCCAGGGAAGCAGCCCCTGAGCCAAGACCTGTAGGGGGCGCGGGGCGCCCCCGCCTGGAAGCCTAGTGCACAGCATGCGGGAAGCGAGCCTCCTCGGGAGAAGAGGAGGCAGCCCAGCTGCGTGCGTCTGCACTCACTCCTTGGGCGGAGCCCAGTGAGCCTCCAGTACGGCAGAGCTCCAGCTCTGCTCAGAGGCCCGATCTGGCAGAGTGGCTGGCGTGAGGCTGCTCTGCCCTGGGCGAGCCTTGCCCAGACTTGCCTCGCTGCTAGGCTTCCTGCCCGGGAAGGAGCAGGCTGCGCCAGACAGGCAGACGCTCCTGGCGCCTTCCTGGCCTCAGCTCCACTCCTGCCTTGCCTTTGCACCTAGTCCCCAGGCGTCCTTGCGGAGGGCTTAGGGGCCGGTGGGGTGCACGCTGCCAAGCCCTCCAGCCACGAGAGCTCTGTCATAGGGAAGGGAATGGCAAGTGCAGGGCTCCTCCAGCGGTCGCTTGGCCGCCCAGACTCAGCACAGCACGGAGAGCACCAGGCTTCCCCAGGGCCCCCGGCTGTGGTCTGCAGCCCCACACACCCGGAGGCTGACTCCGTGAGCGCCCAGAAGGTGCCTGACAGACGTCATTTCCCTAGTGCTCTCCCCACCAGCAGAGACGTGGGCAGGTGGTTGGGGCCTGCCCCTGCGTGTCTGGGCTGCCGCCCACAGCCTCCGCTCAGGGGAAGCAGCCCCTGTGCCAAGACCTGCAGGAGGCGCGGGGCGTCCCTGCCTGGAAGCCAAGTGCACGGTCCGCTTGGAAGCGAGCCTCCTTGGGAAGAGTCGAGGGAGCCAAGCCGCGTGCAGCTGCAATCCCTGCTTGGGCCGAGCCGAGTGTGCCTCCAGGACGGCGGAGCTCCAGCTCTGCTCAGAGGCCGGATCCAGTCAAGTGCCTTGCGCGAGGCTGCTCTGCCCTGGGCGAGACTTGCCCAGGCTTGCCTCGCTGCTAGGCTTGCTGCCCGGGAAGGAGCAGGCTGTGCGATGCTGGGAGAGGCCCCTGGCGCCTTCCTGGCCTCAGCTCCACTCCTGCCTTGCCTTTGCATCTAGGCCCCGGGCGTCCTTGGGGAAGGCTTAGGAGCCGGTGGCTTGCACACTGCCAAGCCCTCCAGCAGTGAGGCCTCTCGTAGAGGGGAGGGGAGGGCAAGTGCAGGGCTCCACCAGCGGTCGCTTGGCCGCCCAGACTCAGCGCCGCACGGAGAGCACAAGGCTCCCAGGTCCCCTGGCTGTGGTCTGCAGCCCCACACTCCCGGAGGCTGACTCCGTGGGCGCCCAGAAGGTGCCTGACAGACGTCATGTCCCTAGCGCTCTGCTCCCCAGCAGAGACGTGTGCAGGTGGTGGGGCCTGCCCCTGCGTGTCTGGGCTCCCGCCGGCAGCCCCAGCTCCAGGGAAGCAGCCCCTGAGCCAAGACCTGTAGGGGGCGCGGGGCGCCCCCGCCTGGAAGCCTAGTGCACAGCATGCGGGAAGCGAGCCTCCTCGGGAGAAGAGGAGGCAGCCCAGCTGCGTGCGTCTGCACTCACTCCTTGGGCGGAGCCCAGTGAGCCTCCAGTACGGCAGAGCTCCAGCTCTGCTCAGAGGCCCGATCTGGCAGAGTGGCTGGCGTGAGGCTGCTCTGCCCTGGGCGAGCCTTGCCCAGACTTGCCTCGCTGCTAGGCTTCCTGCCCGGGAAGGAGCAGGCTGCGCCAGACAGGCAGACGCTCCTGGCGCCTTCCTGGCCTCAGCTCCACTCCTGCCTTGCCTTTGCATCTAGGCCCCGGGCGTCCTTGGGGAAGGCTTAGGAGCCGGTGGCTTGCACACTGCCAAGCCCTCCAGCAGTGAGGCCTCTCGTAGAGGGGAGGGGAGGGCAAGTGCAGGGCTCCACCAGCGGTCGCTTGGCCGCCCAGACTCAGCGCCGCACGGAGAGCACAAGGCTCCCAGGTCCCCTGGCTGTGGTCTGCAGCCCCACACTCCCGGAGGCTGACTCCGTGGGCGCCCAGAAGGTGCCTGACAGACGTCATGTCCCTAGCGCTCTGCTCCCCAGCAGAGACGTGTGCAGGTGGTGGGGCCTGCCCCTGCGTGTCTGGGCTCCCGCCGGCAGCCCCAGCTCCAGGGAAGCAGCCCCTGAGCCAAGACCTGTAGGGGGCGCGGGGCGCCCCCGCCTGGAAGCCTAGTGCACAGCATGCGGGAAGCGAGCCTCCTCGGGAGAAGAGGAGGCAGCCCAGCTGCGTGCGTCTGCACTCACTCCTTGGGCGGAGCCCAGTGAGCCTCCAGTACGGCAGAGCTCCAGCTCTGCTCAGAGGCCCGATCTGGCAGAGTGGCTGGCGTGAGGCTGCTCTGCCCTGGGCGAGCCTTGCCCAGACTTGCCTCGCTGCTAGGCTTCCTGCCCGGGAAGGAGCAGGCTGCGCCAGACAGGCAGACGCTCCTGGCGCCTTCCTGGCCTCAGCTCCACTCCTGCCTTGCCTTTGCACCTAGTCCCCAGGCGTCCTTGCGGAGGGCTTAGGGGCCGGTGGGGTGCACGCTGCCAAGCCCTCCAGCCGCGAGAGCTCTGTCATAGGGAAGGGAATGGCAAGTGCAGGGCTCCTCCAGCGGTCGCTTGGCCGCCCAGACTCAGCACAGCACGGAGAGCACCAGGCTTCCCCAGGGCCCCCGGCTGTGGTCTGCAGCCCCACACACCCGGAGGCTGACTCCGTGAGCGCCCAGAAGGTGCCTGACAGACGTCATTTCCCTAGTGCTCTCCCCACCAGCAGAGACGTGGGCAGGTGGTTGGGGCCTGCCCCTGCGTGTCTGGGCTGCCGCCCACAGCCTCCGCTCAGGGGAAGCAGCCCCTGTGCCAAGACCTGCAGGAGGCGCGGGGCGTCCCTGCCTGGAAGCCAAGTGCACGGTCCGCTTGGAAGCGAGCCTCCTTGGGAAGAGTCGAGGGAGCCAAGCCGCGTGCAGCTGCAATCCCTGCTTGGGCCGAGCCGAGTGTGCCTCCAGGACGGCGGAGCTCCAGCTCTGCTCAGAGGCCGGATCCAGTCAAGTGCCTTGCGCGAGGCTGCTCTGCCCTGGGCGAGACTTGCCCAGGCTTGCCTCGCTGCTAGGCTTGCTGCCCGGGAAGGAGCAGGCTGTGCGATGCTGGGAGAGGCCCCTGGCGCCTTCCTGGCCTCAGCTCCACTCCTGCCTTGCCTTTGCATCTAGGCCCCGGGCGTCCTTGGGGAAGGCTTAGGAGCCGGTGGCTTGCACACTGCCAAGCCCTCCAGCAGTGAGGCCTCTCGTAGAGGGGAGGGGAGGGCAAGTGCAGGGCTCCACCAGCGGTCGCTTGGCCGCCCAGACTCAGCGCCGCACGGAGAGCACAAGGCTCCCAGGTCCCCTGGCTGTGGTCTGCAGCCCCACACTCCCGGAGGCTGACTCCGTGGGCGCCCAGAAGGTGCCTGACAGACGTCATGTCCCTAGCGCTCTGCTCCCCAGCAGAGACGTGTGCAGGTGGTGGGGCCTGCCCCTGCGTGTCTGGGCTCCCGCCGGCAGCCCCAGCTCCAGGGAAGCAGCCCCTGAGCCAAGACCTGTAGGGGGCGCGGGGCGCCCCCGCCTGGAAGCCTAGTGCACAGCATGCGGGAAGCGAGCCTCCTCGGGAGAAGAGGAGGCAGCCCAGCTGCGTGCGTCTGCACTCACTCCTTGGGCGGAGCCCAGTGAGCCTCCAGTACGGCAGAGCTCCAGCTCTGCTCAGAGGCCCGATCTGGCAGAGTGGCTGGCGTGAGGCTGCTCTGCCCTGGGCGAGCCTTGCCCAGACTTGCCTCGCTGCTAGGCTTCCTGCCCGGGAAGGAGCAGGCTGCGCCAGACAGGCAGACGCTCCTGGCGCCTTCCTGGCCTCAGCTCCACTCCTGCCTTGCCTTTGCACCTAGTCCCCAGGCGTCCTTGCGGAGGGCTTAGGGGCCGGTGGGGTGCACGCTGCCAAGCCCTCCAGCCGCGAGAGCTCTGTCATAGGGAAGGGAATGGCAAGTGCAGGGCTCCTCCAGCGGTCGCTTGGCCGCCCAGACTCAGCACAGCACGGAGAGCACCAGGCTTCCCCAGGGCCCCCGGCTGTGGTCTGCAGCCCCACACACCCGGAGGCTGACTCCGTGAGCGCCCAGAAGGTGCCTGACAGACGTCATTTCCCTAGTGCTCTCCCCACCAGCAGAGACGTGGGCAGGTGGTTGGGGCCTGCCCCTGCGTGTCTGGGCTGCCGCCCACAGCCTCCGCTCAGGGGAAGCAGCCCCTGTGCCAAGACCTGCAGGAGGCGCGGGGCGTCCCTGCCTGGAAGCCAAGTGCACGGTCCGCTTGGAAGCGAGCCTCCTTGGGAAGAGTCGAGGGAGCCAAGCCGCGTGCAGCTGCAATCCCTGCTTGGGCCGAGCCGAGTGTGCCTCCAGGACGGCGGAGCTCCAGCTCTGCTCAGAGGCCGGATCCAGTCAAGTGCCTTGCGCGAGGCTGCTCTGCCCTGGGCGAGACTTGCCCAGGCTTGCCTCGCTGCTAGGCTTGCTGCCCGGGAAGGAGCAGGCTGTGCGATGCTGGGAGAGGCCCCTGGCGCCTTCCTGGCCTCAGCTCCACTCCTGCCTTGCCTTTGCATCTAGGCCCCGGGCGTCCTTGGGGAAGGCTTAGGAGCCGGTGGCTTGCACACTGCCAAGCCCTCCAGCAGTGAGGCCTCTCGTAGAGGGGAGGGGAGGGCAAGTGCAGGGCTCCACCAGCGGTCGCTTGGCCGCCCAGACTCAGCGCCGCACGGAGAGCACAAGGCTCCCAGGTCCCCTGGCTGTGGTCTGCAGCCCCACACTCCCGGAGGCTGACTCCGTGGGCGCCCAGAAGGTGCCTGACAGACGTCATGTCCCTAGCGCTCTGCTCCCCAGCAGAGACGTGTGCAGGTGGTGGGGCCTGCCCCTGCGTGTCTGGGCTCCCGCCGGCAGCCCCAGCTCCAGGGAAGCAGCCCCTGAGCCAAGACCTGTAGGGGGCGCGGGGCGCCCCCGCCTGGAAGCCTAGTGCACAGCATGCGGGAAGCGAGCCTCCTCGGGAGAAGAGGAGGCAGCCCAGCTGCGTGCGTCTGCACTCACTCCTTGGGCGGAGCCCAGTGAGCCTCCAGTACGGCAGAGCTCCAGCTCTGCTCAGAGGCCCGATCTGGCAGAGTGGCTGGCGTGAGGCTGCTCTGCCCTGGGCGAGCCTTGCCCAGACTTGCCTCGCTGCTAGGCTTCCTGCCCGGGAAGGAGCAGGCTGCGCCAGACAGGCAGACGCTCCTGGCGCCTTCCTGGCCTCAGCTCCACTCCTGCCTTGCCTTTGCACCTAGTCCCCAGGCGTCCTTGCGGAGGGCTTAGGGGCCGGTGGGGTGCACGCTGCCAAGCCCTCCAGCCGCGAGAGCTCTGTCATAGGGAAGGGAATGGCAAGTGCAGGGCTCCTCCAGCGGTCGCTTGGCCGCCCAGACTCAGCACAGCACGGAGAGCACCAGGCTTCCCCAGGGCCCCCGGCTGTGGTCTGCAGCCCCACACACCCGGAGGCTGACTCCGTGAGCGCCCAGAAGGTGCCTGACAGACGTCATTTCCCTAGTGCTCTCCCCACCAGCAGAGACGTGGGCAGGTGGTTGGGGCCTGCCCCTGCGTGTCTGGGCTGCCGCCCACAGCCTCCGCTCAGGGGAAGCAGCCCCTGTGCCAAGACCTGCAGGAGGCGCGGGGCGTCCCTGCCTGGAAGCCAAGTGCACGGTCCGCTTGGAAGCGAGCCTCCTTGGGAAGAGTCGAGGGAGCCAAGCCGCGTGCAGCTGCAATCCCTGCTTGGGCCGAGCCGAGTGTGCCTCCAGGACGGCGGAGCTCCAGCTCTGCTCAGAGGCCGGATCCAGTCAAGTGCCTTGCGCGAGGCTGCTCTGCCCTGGGCGAGACTTGCCCAGGCTTGCCTCGCTGCTAGGCTTGCTGCCCGGGAAGGAGCAGGCTGTGCGATGCTGGGAGAGGCCCCTGGCGCCTTCCTGGCCTCAGCTCCACTCCTGCCTTGCCTTTGCATCTAGGCCCCGGGCGTCCTTGGGGAAGGCTTAGGAGCCGGTGGCTTGCACACTGCCAAGCCCTCCAGCAGTGAGGCCTCTCGTAGAGGGGAGGGGAGGGCAAGTGCAGGGCTCCACCAGCGGTCGCTTGGCCGCCCAGACTCAGCGCCGCACGGAGAGCACAAGGCTCCCAGGTCCCCTGGCTGTGGTCTGCAGCCCCACACTCCCGGAGGCTGACTCCGTGGGCGCCCAGAAGGTGCCTGACAGACGTCATGTCCCTAGCGCTCTGCTCCCCAGCAGAGACGTGTGCAGGTGGTGGGGCCTGCCCCTGCGTGTCTGGGCTCCCGCCGGCAGCCCCAGCTCCAGGGAAGCAGCCCCTGAGCCAAGACCTGTAGGGGGCGCGGGGCGCCCCCGCCTGGAAGCCTAGTGCACAGCATGCGGGAAGCGAGCCTCCTCGGGAGAAGAGGAGGCAGCGCAGCTGCGTGCGTCTGCACTCACTCCTTGGGCGGAGCCCAGTGAGCCTCCAGTACGGCAGAGCTCCAGCTCTGCTCAGAGGCCCGATCTGGCAGAGTGGCTGGCGTGAGGCTGCTCTGCCCTGGGCGAGCCTTGCCCAGACTTGCCTCGCTGCTAGGCTTCCTGCCCGGGAAGGAGCAGGCTGCGCCAGACAGGCAGACGCTCCTGGCGCCTTCCTGGCCTCAGCTCCACTCCTGCCTTGCCTTTGCACCTAGTCCCCAGGCGTCCTTGCGGAGGGCTTAGGGGCCGGTGGGGTGCACGCTGCCAAGCCCTCCAGCCGCGAGAGCTCTGTCATAGGGAAGGGAATGGCAAGTGCAGGGCTCCTCCAGCGGTCGCTTGGCCGCCCAGACTCAGCACAGCACGGAGAGCACCAGGCTTCCCCAGGGCCCCCGGCTGTGGTCTGCAGCCCCACACACCCGGAGGCTGACTCCGTGAGCGCCCAGAAGGTGCCTGACAGACGTCATTTCCCTAGTGCTCTCCCCACCAGCAGAGACGTGGGCAGGTGGTTGGGGCCTGCCCCTGCGTGTCTGGGCTGCCGCCCACAGCCTCCGCTCAGGGGAAGCAGCCCCTGTGCCAAGACCTGCAGGAGGCGCGGGGCGTCCCTGCCTGGAAGCCAAGTGCACGGTCCGCTTGGAAGCGAGCCTCCTTGGGAAGAGTCGAGGGAGCCAAGCCGCGTGCAGCTGCAATCCCTGCTTGGGCCGAGCCGAGTGTGCCTCCAGGACGGCGGAGCTCCAGCTCTGCTCAGAGGCCGGATCCAGTCAAGTGCCTTGCGCGAGGCTGCTCTGCCCTGGGCGAGACTTGCCCAGGCTTGCCTCGCTGCTAGGCTTGCTGCCCGGGAAGGAGCAGGCTGTGCGATGCTGGGAGAGGCCCCTGGCGCCTTCCTGGCCTCAGCTCCACTCCTGCCTTGCCTTTGCATCTAGGCCCCGGGCGTCCTTGGGGAAGGCTTAGGAGCCGGTGGCTTGCACACTGCCAAGCCCTCCAGCAGTGAGGCCTCTCGTAGAGGGGAGGGGAGGGCAAGTGCAGGGCTCCACCAGCGGTCGCTTGGCCGCCCAGACTCAGCGCCGCACGGAGAGCACAAGGCTCCCAGGTCCCCTGGCTGTGGTCTGCAGCCCCACACTCCCGGAGGCTGACTCCGTGGGCGCCCAGAAGGTGCCTGACAGACGTCATGTCCCTAGCGCTCTGCTCCCCAGCAGAGACGTGTGCAGGTGGTGGGGCCTGCCCCTGCGTGTCTGGGCTCCCGCCGGCAGCCCCAGCTCCAGGGAAGCAGCCCCTGAGCCAAGACCTGTAGGGGGCGCGGGGCGCCCCCGCCTGGAAGCCTAGTGCACAGCATGCGGGAAGCGAGCCTCCTCGGGAGAAGAGGAGGCAGCCCAGCTGCGTGCGTCTGCACTCACTCCTTGGGCGGAGCCCAGTGAGCCTCCAGTACGGCAGAGCTCCAGCTCTGCTCAGAGGCCCGATCTGGCAGAGTGGCTGGCGTGAGGCTGCTCTGCCCTGGGCGAGCCTTGCCCAGACTTGCCTCGCTGCTAGGCTTCCTGCCCGGGAAGGAGCAGGCTGCGCCAGACAGGCAGACGCTCCTGGCGCCTTCCTGGCCTCAGCTCCACTCCTGCCTTGCCTTTGCACCTAGTCCCCAGGCGTCCTTGCGGAGGGCTTAGGGGCCGGTGGGGTGCACGCTGCCAAGCCCTCCAGCCGCGAGAGCTCTGTCATAGGGAAGGGAATGGCAAGTGCAGGGCTCCTCCAGCGGTCGCTTGGCCGCCCAGACTCAGCACAGCACGGAGAGCACCAGGCTTCCCCAGGGCCCCCGGCTGTGGTCTGCAGCCCCACACACCCGGAGGCTGACTCCGTGAGCGCCCAGAAGGTGCCTGACAGACGTCATTTCCCTAGTGCTCTCCCCACCAGCAGAGACGTGGGCAGGTGGTTGGGGCCTGCCCCTGCGTGTCTGGGCTGCCGCCCACAGCCTCCGCTCAGGGGAAGCAGCCCCTGTGCCAAGACCTGCAGGAGGCGCGGGGCGTCCCTGCCTGGAAGCCAAGTGCACGGTCCGCTTGGAAGCGAGCCTCCTTGGAAGAGTCGAGGGAGCCAAGCCGCGTGCAGCTGCAATCCCTGCTTGGGCCGAGCCGAGTGTGCCTCCAGGACGGCGGAGCTCCAGCTCTGCTCAGAGGCCGGATCCAGTCAAGTGCCTTGCGCGAGGCTGCTCTGCCCTGGGCGAGACTTGCCCAGGCTTGCCTCGCTGCTAGGCTTGCTGCCCGGGAAGGAGCAGGCTGTGCGATGCTGGGAGAGGCCCCTGGCGCCTTCCTGGCCTCAGCTCCACTCCTGCCTTGCCTTTGCATCTAGGCCCCGGGCGTCCTTGGGGAAGGCTTAGGAGCCGGTGGCTTGCACACTGCCAAGCCCTCCAGCAGTGAGGCCTCTCGTAGAGGGGAGGGGAGGGCAAGTGCAGGGCTCCACCAGCGGTCGCTTGGCCGCCCAGACTCAGCGCCGCACGGAGAGCACAAGGCTCCCAGGTCCCCTGGCTGTGGTCTGCAGCCCCACACTCCCGGAGGCTGACTCCGTGGGCGCCCAGAAGGTGCCTGACAGACGTCATGTCCCTAGCGCTCTGCTCCCCAGCAGAGACGTGTGCAGGTGGTGGGGCCTGCCCCTGCGTGTCTGGGCTCCCGCCGGCAGCCCCAGCTCCAGGGAAGCAGCCCCTGAGCCAAGACCTGTAGGGGGCGCGGGGCGCCCCCGCCTGGAAGCCTAGTGCACAGCATGCGGGAAGCGAGCCTCCTCGGGAGAAGAGGAGGCAGCCCAGCTGCGTGCGTCTGCACTCACTCCTTGGGCGGAGCCCAGTGAGCCTCCAGTACGGCAGAGCTCCAGCTCTGCTCAGAGGCCCGATCTGGCAGAGTGGCTGGCGTGAGGCTGCTCTGCCCTGGGCGAGCCTTGCCCAGACTTGCCTCGCTGCTAGGCTTCCTGCCCGGGAAGGAGCAGGCTGCGCCAGACAGGCAGACGCTCCTGGCGCCTTCCTGGCCTCAGCTCCACTCCTGCCTTGCCTTTGCACCTAGTCCCCAGGCGTCCTTGCGGAGGGCTTAGGGGCCGGTGGGGTGCACGCTGCCAAGCCCTCCAGCCGCGAGAGCTCTGTCATAGGGAAGGGAATGGCAAGTGCAGGGCTCCTCCAGCGGTCGCTTGGCCGCCCAGACTCAGCACAGCACGGAGAGCACCAGGCTTCCCCAGGGCCCCCGGCTGTGGTCTGCAGCCCCACACACCCGGAGGCTGACTCCGTGAGCGCCCAGAAGGTGCCTGACAGACGTCATTTCCCTAGTGCTCTCCCCACCAGCAGAGACGTGGGCAGGTGGTTGGGGCCTGCCCCTGCGTGTCTGGGCTGCCGCCCACAGCCTCCGCTCAGGGGAAGCAGCCCCTGTGCCAAGACCTGCAGGAGGCGCGGGGCGTCCCTGCCTGGAAGCCAAGTGCACGGTCCGCTTGGAAGCGAGCCTCCTTGGGAAGAGTCGAGGGAGCCAAGCCGCGTGCAGCTGCAATCCCTGCTTGGGCCGAGCCGAGTGTGCCTCCAGGACGGCGGAGCTCCAGCTCTGCTCAGAGGCCGGATCCAGTCAAGTGCCTTGCGCGAGGCTGCTCTGCCCTGGGCGAGACTTGCCCAGGCTTGCCTCGCTGCTAGGCTTGCTGCCCGGGAAGGAGCAGGCTGTGCGATGCTGGGAGAGGCCCCTGGCGCCTTCCTGGCCTCAGCTCCACTCCTGCCTTGCCTTTGCATCTAGGCCCCGGGCGTCCTTGGGGAAGGCTTAGGAGCCGGTGGCTTGCACACTGCCAAGCCCTCCAGCAGTGAGGCCTCTCGTAGAGGGGAGGGGAGGGCAAGTGCAGGGCTCCACCAGCGGTCGCTTGGCCGCCCAGACTCAGCGCCGCACGGAGAGCACAAGGCTCCCAGGTCCCCTGGCTGTGGTCTGCAGCCCCACACTCCCGGAGGCTGACTCCGTGGGCGCCCAGAAGGTGCCTGACAGACGTCATGTCCCTAGCGCTCTGCTCCCCAGCAGAGACGTGTGCAGGTGGTGGGGCCTGCCCCTGCGTGTCTGGGCTCCCGCCGGCAGCCCCAGCTCCAGGGAAGCAGCCCCTGAGCCAAGACCTGTAGGGGGCGCGGGGCGCCCCCGCCTGGAAGCCTAGTGCACAGCATGCGGGAAGCGAGCCTCCTCGGGAGAAGAGGAGGCAGCCCAGCTGCGTGCGTCTGCACTCACTCCTTGGGCGGAGCCCAGTGAGCCTCCAGTACGGCAGAGCTCCAGCTCTGCTCAGAGGCCCGATCTGGCAGAGTGGCTGGCGTGAGGCTGCTCTGCCCTGGGCGAGCCTTGCCCAGACTTGCCTCGCTGCTAGGCTTCCTGCCCGGGAAGGGAGCAGGCTGCGCCAGACAGGCAGATGCTCCTGGCGCCTTCCTGGCCTCAGCTCCACTCCTGCCTTGCCTTTGCACCTAGTCCCCAGGCGTCCTTGCGGAGGGCTTAGGGGCCGGTGGGGTGCACGCTGCCAAGCCCTCCAGCCGCGAGAGCTCTGTCATAGGGAAGGGAATGGCAAGTGCAGGGCTCCTCCAGCGGTCGCTTGGCCGCCCAGACTCAGCACAGCACGGAGAGCACCAGGCTTCCCCAGGGCCCCCGGCTGTGGTCTGCAGCCCCACACACCCGGAGGCTGACTCCGTGACGCCCAGAAGGTGCCTGACAGACGTCATTTCCCTAGTGCTCTCCCCACCAGCAGAGACGTGGGCAGGTGGTTGGGGCCTGCCCCTGCGTGTCTGGGCTGCCGCCCACAGCCTCCGCTCAGGGGAAGCAGCCCCTGTGCCAAGACCTGCAGAGGCGCGGGGCGTCCCTGCCTGGAAGCCAAGTGCACGGTCCGCTTGGAAGCGAGCCTCCTTGGGAAGAGTCGAGGGAGCCAAGCCGCGTGCAGCTGCAATCCCTGCTTGGGCCGAGCCGAGTGTGCCTCCAGGACGGCGGAGCTCCAGCTCTGCTCAGAGGGCCGGATCCAGTCAAGTGCCTTGCGCGAGGCTGCTCTGCCTGGGCGAGACTTGCCCAGGCTTGCCTCGCTGCTAGGCTTGCTGCCCTGGGAAAGGAGCAGGCTGTGCGATGCTGGGAGAGGCCCCTGGCGCCTTCCTGGCCTCAGCTCCACTCCTGCCTTGCCTTTGCATCTAGGCCCCGGGCGTCCTTGGGGAAGGCTTAGGAGCCGGTGGCTTGCACACTGCCAAGCCCTCCAGCAGTGAGGCCTCTCGTAGAGGGGAGGGGAGGGCAAGTGCAGGGCTCCACCAGCGGTCGCTTGGCCGCCCAGACTCAGCGCCGCACGGAGAGCACAAGGCTCCCAGGTCCCCTGGCTGTGGTCTGCAGCCCCACACTCCCGGAGGCTGACTCCGTGGTGCGCCCAGAAGGTGCCTGACAGACGTCATGTCCCTAGCGCTCTGCTCCCCAGCAGAGACGTGTGCAGGTGGTGGGGCTGCCCTGCGTGTCTGGGCTCCCGCCGGCAGCCCCAGCTCCAGGGAAGCAGCCCCTGAGCAAGACCTGTAGGGGGGCGCGGGCGCCCCCGCCTGGAAGCCTAGTGCACAGCATGCGGGAAGCGAGCCTCCTCGGGAGAAGAGGAGGCAGCCCAGCTGCGTGCGTCTGCACTCACTCCTTGGGCGGAGCCCAGTGAGCCTCCAGTACGGCAGAGCTCCAGCTCTGCTCAGAGGCCCGATCTGGCAGAGTGGCTGGCGTGAGGCTGCTCTGCCCTGGGCGAGCCTTGCCCAGACTTGCCTCGCTGCTAGCTTCCTGCCCGGGAAGGAGCAGGCTGCGGCCAGACAGGCAGACGCTCCTGGCGCCTTCCTGGCCTCAGCTCCACTCCTGCCTTGCCTTTGCCACCTAGTCCCCAGGCGTCCTTGCGGAGGGCTTAGGGGCCGGTGGGGTGCACGCTGCCAAGCCCTCCAGCCGCGAGAGCTCTGTCATAGGGAAGGGAATGGCAAGTGCAGGGCTCCTCCAGCGGTCGCTTGGCCGCCCAGACTCAGCACAGCACGGAGAGCACCAGGCTTCCCCAGGGCCCCGGCTGTGGTCTGCAGCCCCACACACCCGGAGGCTGACTCCGTGAGCGCCAGAAGGTGCCTGACAGACGTCATTTCCCTAGTGCTCTCCCCACCAGCAGAGACGTGGGCAAGGTGGTTGGGGCCTGCCCCTGCGTGTCTGGCTGCCGCCCACAGCCTCCGTCAGGGGAAGCAGCCCTGTGCCAAGACCTGCAGAGGCGCGGGGCGTCCCTGCCTGGATGCCAAGTGCACGGTCCGCTTGGAAGCGAGCCTCCTTGGAAGAGTCGAGGGAGCCAAGCCGCGTGCAGCTGCAATCCCTGCTTGGGCCGAGCCGAGTGTGCCTCCAGGACGGCGGAGCTCCAGCTCTGCTCAGAGGCCGGATCCAGTCAAGTGCCTTGCGCGAGGCTGCTCTGCCCTGGGCGAGACTTGCCCAGGCTTGCCTCGCTGCTAGGCTTGCTGCCCGGGAAGGAGCAGGCTGTGCGATGCTGGGAGAGGCCCCTGGCGCCCTTCCTGGCCTCAGCTCCACTCCTGCCTTGCCTTTGCATCTAGGCCCCGGGCGTCCTTGGGGAAGGCTTAGGAGCCGGTGGCTTGCACACTGCAAGCCCTCCAGCAGTGAGGCCTCTCGTAGAGGGGAGGGGAGGGCAAGTGCAGGGCTCCACCAGCGGTCGCTTGGCCGCCCAGACTCAGCGCCGCACGGAGAGCACAAGGCTCCCAGGTCCCCTGGCTGTGGTCTGCAGCCCCACACTCCCGGAGGCTGACTCCGTGGGCGCCCAGAAGGTGCCTGACAGACGTCATGTCCCTAGCGCTCTGCTCCCCAGCAGAGACGTGTGCAAGGTGGTGGGGCCTGCCCCTGCGTGTCTGGGCTCCCGCCGGCAGCCCCAGCTCCAGGGAAGCAGCCCCTGAGCCAAGACCTGTAGGGGGCGCGGGGCGCCCCCGCCTGGAAGCCTAGTGCACAGCATGCAGGGAAGAGAGGCCTCCTCGGGAGAAGAGGAGGCAGCCCAGCTGCGTGCGTCTGCACTCACTCCTTGGGCGGAGCCCAGTGAGCCTCCAGTACGGCAGAGCTCCAGCTCTGCTCAGAGGCCCGATCTGGCAGAGTGGCTGGCGTGAGGCTGCTCTGCCCTGGGCGAGCCTTGCCCAGACTTGCCTCGCTGCTAGGCTTCCTGCCCGGGAAGGAGCAGGCTGCGCCAGACAGGCAGACGCTCCTGGCGCCTTCCTGGCCTCAGCTCCACTCCTGCCTTGCCTTTGCACCTAGTCCCAGGCGTCCTTGCGGAGGGCTTAGGGGCCGGTGGGGGTGCACGCTGCCAAGCCCTCCAGCCGCGAGAGCTCTGTCATAGGGAAGGAATGCAAGTGCAGGGTCCTCCAGCGGTCGCTTGGCCGCCCAGACTCAGCACAGCACGGAGAGCACCAGGCTTCCCAGGGCCCCCGGCTGTGGTCTGCAGCCCCACAGCACCCGGAGGCTGACTCCGTGAGCGCCCAGAAGGTGCCTGACAGACGTCATTTCCCTAGTGCTCTCCCCACCAGCAGAGACGTGGGCAGGGGGTTGGGGGCCTGCCCCTGCGTGTCTGGGCTGCCGCCCACAGCCTCCGCTCAGGGGAAGCAGCCCCTGTGCCAAGACCTGCAGGAGGCGCGGGGCGTCCCTGCCTGGAAGCCAAGTGCATCGGTCCGCTTGGAAGCGAGCCTCCTTGGGAAGAGTCGAGGGAGCCAAGCCGCGTGCAGCTGCAATCCCTGCTTGGGCCGAGCCGAGTGTGCCTCCAGGACGGCGGAGCTCAGCCTCTGCTCAGAGGCCGGATCCAGTCAAGTGCCTTGCGGCGAGGCTGCTCTGCCTGGGCGAGACTTGCCCAGGCTTGCCTCGCTGCTAGGCTTGCTGCCCGGGAAGGAGCAGGCTGTGCGATGCTGGGAGAGGCCCCTGGCGCCTTCCTGGCCTCAGCTCCACTCCTGCCTTGCCTTTGCATCTAGGCCCCGGGCGTCCTTGGGGAAGGCTTAGGAGCCGGTGCTTGCACACTGCCAAGCCCTCCAGCAGTGAGGCCTCTCGTAGAGGGGAGGGGAGGGCAAGTGCAGGGCTCCACCAGCGGTCGCTTGGCCGCCCAGACTCAGCGCCGCACGGAGAGCACAAGGCTCCCAGGTCCCCTGGCTGTGGTCTGCAGCCCCACACTCCCGGAGGCTGACTCCGTGGGCGCCCAGAAGGTGCCTGACAGACGTCATGT
>NW_026292625.1:0-64810 GCF_023091745.1 Budorcas taxicolor
CACCTCTGGAACTTCGAAAGGGTCCTTCACACCCTTGGTGCAAATCAAGAAGTTCCCCGACATACCCGTCTCCACTCGAGAGGAATCACGAGGGTCCCGCCCACATCCAGCGGAGCCCCGTTTCCGCCTCGTAGCTCGAGATGAGGGATCCTTTCCCTGCTTCGTCGCAAAAGAGTTCCCGGCGTTCCCGTCGCATCTCAAGAGCAGGTCCTCTCAACAGGAACGGCGAGAGGAACTCCAGGGTCGTGCCACCATTCCAAGAGTCCCCCAGATGTCTCAGTCCATTCCAGAGGAACCTCTTTTCCCTTCACCGGCTCGTCTTTCACGCCGAGGATCGACTCACACCAAGGTGGCACGTGGCACAGCCCTGTGGGAAAGCCTCGTGGGAAAGCCTCGAGGGACAGCCTCGAGGGAAAGCCACAGATCCCTTGATCCACGTGACAGGAAGCGTGACACTACTGCTGCAGCTCGGGAGGAAAGCGCACGTGCATGCCCCCACTCGAGACGAGGCCTGACTCCCCTGGG
Source organism: Budorcas taxicolor (assembly GCF_023091745.1). Classification (NCBI taxonomy): domain Eukaryota; kingdom Metazoa; phylum Chordata; class Mammalia; order Artiodactyla; family Bovidae; genus Budorcas; species Budorcas taxicolor. The sequence continues at coordinate 526 of NW_026292625.1, forward strand.
GAGACTCAGAAGCACCCCAAGATCCATGGCAACACTGGAGAAGAATCCTCAGGTTCCGGCTACGACTCCACACAAGGAGTGAGGCCCCGGCATGGACGGGAGAGGAATCCCGAGAGGTCCCCTAGCAACTCACATGGGGACTGGCCTTTCCTGAGGCCACCAGAGAGGGTCCCTGAGGTCCCCGTTGTAACTCGAGAAGACCTGCCGTAACTCGAGAAAATCCAGGAGGTTCTCCCCTCCAGGCGAGATGAGGCCCATTTCCGCTGAGGCGTCTCGAGGCTGATCACACCTCACCTCTGGCACTTCGAAAGGGTACTTCACACCCTTGGTGCAAATCAAGAAGTTCCCCGACATACCCGTCTCCACTCGAGAGGAATCTCGAGGGTCCCGCCCACATCCATAGGAGCCCCGTTTCCGCCTCGTAGCTCGAGATGAGGGATCCTTTCCCTGCTTCGTCGGGAAAGAGTTCCCGGCGTTCCCGTCGCATCTCAAGAAGAGGCCCTCTCAACAGGAACGGCGAGAGGAACTCCAGGGTCGTGCCACCATTCCAAGAGTCCCCCAGATGTCTCAGTCCATTCCAGAGGAACCTCTTTTCCCTTCACCGGCTCGTCTTTCACGCCGAGGATCGACTCACACCAAGGTGGCACGTGCACAGCCCTGTGGGAAAGCCTCGTGGGAAAGCCTCGAGGGACAGCCTCGAGGGAAAGCCACAGATCCCTTGATCCACGTGACAGGAAGCATGACAGTACTGCTGCAGCTCAGGAGGAAACCTCACGTGCATGCCCCCACTCGAGACGAGGCCTGACTCCCCTGGGGAGACTCAGAAGCACCCCAAGATCCATGGCAACACTGGAGAGGAATCCTCAGGTTCCGGCCCCGACTCCACACAAGGACTGAGGCCCCGGCATGGACGGGTGTGGAATCCCGAGAGGGTCCCCTAGCAACTCGCATGGGGACTGGCCTTTCCTGAGGCCACCAGAGCGGGTCCCGTAGGTCCCCGTTGTAACTCGAGAAGACCTGCCGCAACTCGAGAAAATCCAGGAGGTTCTCCCCTCCAGGCGAGATGATGCCCATTTCCGCTGAGGCGTCTCGAGGCTGATCACACCTCACCTCTGGCACTTCGAAAGGTCCTTCACACCCTTGTGCAAATCAAGAATTTCCCCGACCTAGCCGTCTCCACTCGAGAGGAATCACGAGGGTCCCGCCCACATCCAGAGGAGCCCCGTTTCCGCCTCGTAGCTCGAGATGAGGGATCCTTTCCCTGCTTCGTCGGGAAAGAGTTCCCGGCCTTCCCGTCGCATCTCAAGAGGAGGCCCTCTCAACAGGAACGGCGAGAGGAACTCCAGGGACGTGCCACCATTCCAAGAGTCCCCCAGATGTCTCAGTCCATTCCAGAGGAACCTCTTTTCCCTTCACCTCGCTCGTCTTTCACGCCGAGGATCGACTCACACCAAGGTGGCACGTGGCACAGCCCTGTGGGAAAGCCTCGTGGGAAAGCCTCGAGGGACAGCCTCGAGGGAAAAGCCACATATCCCTTGATCCACGTGACAGGAAGCGTGACACTACTGCTGCAGCTCGGGAGGAAAGCGTACGTGCATGCCCCCACTCGAGACGAGGCCTGACTCCCCTGGGGAGACTCAGAAGCACCCCAAGATTCATGGCAACACTGGAGAGGAATCCTCAGGTTCCGGCCCCGACTCCACACAAGGACTGAGGCCCCCGGCATGGACGGAGAGGAATCCCGAGAGGTCCCCTAGCAACTCGCATGGGGACTGGCCTTTCCTGAGGCCACCAGAGCGGGTCCCTGAGGTCCCCGTCGTAACTCGAGAAGACCTGCCGCAACTCGAGAAAATCCAGGAGGTTCTCCCCTCCAGGCGAGATGAGGCCCATTTCCGCTGAGGCGTCTCGAGGCTGATCACACCTCACCTCTGGAACTTCGAAAGGCTCCTTCACACCCTTGGTGCAAATCAAGAAGTTCCCCGACCTAGCCGTCTCCACTCGAGAGGAATCACGATGGTCCCGCCCACATCCAGAGGAGCCCCGTTTCCGCCTCGTAGCTCGAGATGAGGGATCCTTTCCCCGCTTCGTCGGGAAGAGTTCCCGGCCTTCCCCGTCGCACCTCAAGAGGAGGCCCTCTCAACAGGAACGGCGAGAGGAACTCCAGGGCAGTGCCACCATTCCAAGAGTCCCCCAGATGTCTCAGTCCATTCCAGAGGAACCTCTTTTCCCTTCACCGGCTCGTCTTTCACGCCGAGGATCGACTCACACCAAGGTGGCACGTGGCACAGCCCTGTGGGAAAGCCTCGTGGGAAAGCCCTCGAGGGACAGCCTCGAGGGAAAGCCACAGATCCCTTGATCCACGTGACAGGAAGCGTGACACTACTGCTGCAGCTCGGGAGGAAAGCGCACGTGCATGCCCCCACTCGAGACGAGGCCTGACTCCCCTGGGGAGACTCAGAAGCACCCCAAGATCCATGGCAACACTGGAGAGGAATCCTCAGGTTCCGGCCCCCGACTCCACACAAGGACTGAGGCCCCGGCATGGACGGGAGAGGAATCCCGAGAGGTCCCCTAGCAACTCGCATGGGGACTGGCCTTTCCTGAGGCCACCAGAGCGGGTCCCTGAGGTCCCCGTCGTAACTCGAGAAGACCTGCCGCAGCTCGAGAAAATTCAGGAGGTTCTCCCCTCCAGGCGAGATGAGGCCCATTTCCGCTGAGGCGTCTCGAGGCTGATCACACCTCACCTCTGGAACGTCGAAAGGCTCCTTCACACCCTTGGTGCAAATCTAGAAGTTCCCCGACATACCCGTCTCCACTCGAGAGGAATCACGAGGGTCCCGCCCACATCCAGAGGAGCCCCGTTTCGGCCTCGTAGCTCGAGATGAGGGATCCTTTCCCTGCTTTGTCGGGAAGAGTTCCCGGCGTTCCCGTCGCATCTCAAGAGGAGGCCCTCTCAACAGGAACGGCGAGAGGAACTCCAGGGTCGTGCCACCATTCCAAGAGTCCCCCAGATGTCTCAGTCCATTCCAGAGGAACCTCTTTTCCCTTCACCGGCTCGTCTTTCACGCCGAGGATCGACTCACACCAAGGTGGCACGTGGCACAGCCCTGTGGAAAGCCTCGTGGGAAAGCCTCGAGGGACAGCCTCGAGGGAAAGCCACAGATCCCTTGATCCACGTGACAGGAAGCATGACACTACTGCTGCAGCTCGGGAGGAAAGCGCACGTGAATGCCCCCACTCGAGACGAGGCCTGACTCCCCTGGGGAGACTCAGGAGCACCCCAAGATCCATGGCACACTGGAGAGGAATCCTCAGGTTCCGGCCCCGACTCCACACAAGGACTGAGGCCCCGGCATGGACGGGAGAGGAATCCCGAGAGGTCCCCTAGCAACTCGCATGGGGACTGGCCTTTCCTGAGGCCACCAGAGCGGGTCCCTGAGGTCCACGTCGTAAGTCGAGAAGACCAGCCGCAACTCGAGAAAATCCAGGAGGTTCTCCCCTCCAGGCGAGATGAGGCCCATTTCCGCTGAGGCGTCTCGAGGCTGATCACACCCTCACCTCTGGAACTTCGAAAGGGTCCTTCACACCCTTGGTGCAAATCAAGAAGTTCCCCGACCTTGCCGTCTCCACTCGAGAGGAATCACGTGGGTCCCGCCCACATCCAGAGGAGCCCCGTTTCCGCCTTGTAGCTCGAGATGAGGGATCCTCTCCCTCTGCTTCGTCGGGAAAGAGTTCCCGGCCTTCCCGTCGCATCTCAAGCGGAGGCCCTCTCAACAGGAACGGCGAGAGGAACTCCAGGGTCGGGCCACCATTCCAAGAGTCCCCCAGATGTCTCAGTCCATTCCAGAGGAACCTCTTTTCCCTTCACCGGCTCGTCTTTCACGCCGAGGATCGACTCACACCAAGGTGGCACGTGCCACAGCCCTGTGGGAAAGCCTCGTGGGAAAGCCTCGAGGGACAGCCTCGAGGGAAAGCCACAGATCCCTTGATCCACGTGACAGGAAGTGTGACACTACTGCTGCAGCTCGGGAGGAAAGCGCACGTGCATGCCCCCACTGGAGACGAGGCCTGACTCCCCTGGGGAGACTCAGAAGCACCCCAAGATCCATGGCAACACTGGAGAGGAATCCTCAGGTTCCGGCCCCGACTCCACACAAGGACTGAGGCACCGGCATGGACGGGAGAGGAATCCCGAGAGGTCCCCTAGCAACTCGCATGGGGACTGGCCTTTCCTGAGGCCACCAGAGCGGGTCCCTGAGGTCCCCGTCGTAACTCGAGAAGACCTGCCGCAACTCGAGAAAATCCAGAAGGTTCTCCCCTCCAGGCGAGATGAGGCCCATTTCTGCTGAGGCGTCTTGAGGCTGATCACACCTCACCTCTGGAACTTCGAAAGGGTCCTTCACACCCTTGGTGCAAATCAAGAAGTTCCCCGACATACCCGTCTCCACTCGAGAGGAATCACGAGGGTCCCGCCCACATCCAGAGGAGCCCCGTTTCCGACTCGTAGCTCGAGATGAGGGATTCTTTCTCTGCTTCGTCGGGAAAGAGTTCCCGGCCTTCCCGTCGCATCTCAAGAGGAGGCCCTCTCAACAGGAACGGCGAGAGGAAACTCCAGGGTCGTGCCACCATTCCAAGAGTCCCCCAGATGTCTCAGTCCATTCCAGAGGAACCTCTTTTCCCTTCACAGGCTCGTCTTTCACGCCGAGGATCGACTCACACCAAGGTGGCACGTGGCACAGCCCTGTGGGAAAGCCTCGTGGGAAAGCCTCGAGGGACAGCCTCGAGGGAAAGCCACAGATCCTTGATCCACGTGACAGGAAGCGTGACACTATTGCTGCAGCTCGGGAGGAAAGCGCACGTGCATGCCCCCACTCGAGACGAGGCCTGACTCCCCTGGGGAGACTCAGAAGCACCCCAAGATCCATGGCAACACTGGAGAGGAATCCTCAGGTTCCGGCTCCAACTCCACACAAGGATTGAGGCCCCGGCATGGACGGAGAGGAATCCCGAGAGGTCCCCTAGCAACTCGCATGGGGACTGGCCTTTCCTGAGGCCACCAGAGCGGGTCCCTGAGGTCCCCGTCGTAACTCGAGAAGACCTGCCGCAACTCGAGAAAATCCAGGAGGTTCTCCCCTCCAGGCGAGATGAGGCCCATTTCCGCTGAGGCGTCTCGAGGCTGATCACACCTCACCTCTGGAACTTCGAAAGGGTCCTTCACACCATTGGTGCAAATCAAGAAGTTCCCCGACCTAGCCGACTCCACTCGAGAGGAATCACGATGGTCCCGCCCACATCCAGAGGAGCCCCGTTTCCGCCTCATAGCTCGAGATGAGGGATCCTTTCCCTGCTTCGTCGGGAAAGAGTTCCCGGCCTTCCCGTCGCACCTCAAGAGGAGGCCCTCTCAACAGGAACGGCGAGAGGAACTCCAGGGTCGTGCCACCATTCCAAGAGTCCCCCAGATGTCTCAGTCCATTCCAGAAGAACCTCTTTTCCCTTCACCGGCTCGTCTTTCACGCCGAGGATCGACTCACACCAAGGTGGCACGTGGCACAGCCCTGTGGGAAAGCCTCGTGGGAAAGCCTCGAGGGACAGCCTCGAGGGAAAGCCACAGATCCCTTGATCCACGTGACAGGAAGCGTGACACTACTGCTGCAGCTCGGGAGGAAAGCGCACGTGCATGCCCCCACTCGAGACGAGGCCTGACTCCCCTGGGGAGACTCAGAAGCACCCCAAGATCCATGGCAACACTGGAGAGGAATCCTCAGGTTCCGGCCCCGACTCCACACAAGGACTGAGGCCCCGGCATGGACGGGAGAGGAATCCCGAGAGGTCCCCTAGCAACTCGCATGGGGACTGGCCTTTCCTGAGGCCACCAGAGCGGGTCCCTGTGGTCCCCGTCGTAACTCGAGAAGACCTGCCGCAACTCGAGAAAATCCAGGAGGTTCTCCCCTCCAGGCGAGATGAGGCCCATTTCCGCTGAGGCGTCTCGAGGCTGATCACACCTCACCTCTGGAACTTCGAAAGGGTCCTTCACACCCTTGGTGCAAATCAAGAAGTTCCCCGAAATACCCGTCTCCACTCGAGAGGAATCACGAGGGTCCCGCCCACATCCAGAGGAGCCCCGTTTCCGCCTCGTAGCTCGAGATGAGGGATCCTTTCCCTGCTTCTTCGGGAAAGTGTTCCCGGCGTTCCCGTCGCATCTCAAGAGGAGGCCCTCTCAACAGGAACGGCGAGAGGAACTCCAGGGTCGTGCCACCATTCCAAGAGTCCCCCAGATGTCTCAGTCCATTCCAGAGGAACATCTTTTCCCTTCACCGGCTCGTCTTTCACGCCGAGGATCGACTCACACCAAGGTGGCACGTGGCACAGCCCTGTGGGAAAGCCTCGTGGGAAAGCCTCGAGGGACAGCCTCGAGGGAAAGCCACAGATCCCTTGATCCACGTGACAGGAAGCGTGACACTACTGCTGCAGCTCGGGAGGAAAGCGCACGTGCATGCCCCCACTCGAGACGAAGCCTGACTCCCCTGGGGAGACTCAGAAGCACCCCAAGATCCATGGCAACACTGGAGAGGAATCCTCAGGTTCCGGCTCCGACTCCACACAAGGACTGAGGCCCCGGCATGGACGGGAGAGGAATCCCGAGAGGTCCCCTAGCAACTCGCATGGGGACTGGCCTTTCCTGAGGCCACCAGAGCGGGTCCCTGAGGTCCCCGTCGTAAGTCGAGAAGACCAGCCGCAACTCGAGAAAATCCAGGAGGTTCTCCCCTCCAGGCGAGATGAGGCCCATTTCCGCTGAGGCGTCTCGAGGCTGATCACACCTCACCTCTGGAACTTCGAAAGGCTCCTTCACACCCTTGGTGCAAATCAAGAAGTTCCCCGACATACCCGTCTCCACTCGAGAGGAATCACGAGGGTCCCGCCCACATCCAGAGGAGCCCCGTTTCCGCCTCGTAGCTCGAGATGAGGGATCCTTTCCCTGCTTCGTCGGGAAAGAGTTCCCGGCGTTCCCGTCGCATCTCAAGAGGAGGCCCTCTCAACAGGAACGGCGAGAGGAACTCCAGGGTCGTGCCACCATTCCAAGAGTCCCCCAGATGTCTCAGTCCATTCCAGAGGAACCTCTTTTCCCTTCACCGGCTCGTCTTTCACGCCGAGGATCGACTCACACCAAGGTGGCACGTGGCACAGCCCTGTGGGAAAGCCTCGTGGGAAAGCCTCGAGGGACAGCCTCGAGGGAAAGCCACAGATCCCTTGATCCACGTGACAGGAAGCGTGACACTACTGCTGCAGCTCGGGAGGAAAGCGCACGTGCATGCCCCCACTCGAGACGAGGCCTGACTCCCCTGGGGAGACTCAGAAGCACCCCAAGATCCATGGCAACACTGGAGAGGAATCCTCAGGTTCCGGCCCCGACTCCACACAAGGACTGAGGCCCCGGCATGGACGGGAGAGGAATCCCGAGAGGTCCCCTAGCAACTCGCATGGGGACTGGCCTTTCCTGAGGCCACCAGAGCGGGTCCCTGAGGTCCCCGTCGTAACTCGAGAAGACCTGCCGCAACTCGAGAAAATCCAGGAGGTTCTCCCCTCCAGGCGAGATGAGGCCCATTTCCACTGAGGCGTCTCGAGGCTGATCACACCTCACCTCTGGAACGTCGAAAGGCTCCTTCACACCCTTGGTGCAAATCTAGAAGTTCCCCGACATACCCGTCTCCACTCGAGAGGAATCACGAGGGTCCCGCCCACATCCAGAGGAGCCCCGTTTCGGCCTCGTAGCTCGAGATGAGGGATCCTTTCCCTGCTTCGTCGGGAAAGAGTTCCCGGCGTTCCCGTCGCATCTCAAGAGGAGGCCCTCTCAACAGGAACGGCGAGAGGAACTCCAGGGTCGTGCCACCATTCCAAGAGTCCCCCAGATGTCTCAGTCCATTCCAGAGGAACCTCTTTTCCCTTCACCGGCTCGTCTTTCACGCCGAGGATCGACTCACACCAAGGTGGCACGTGGCACAGCCCTGTGGGAAAGCCTCGTGGGAAAGCCTCGAGGGACAGCCTCGAGGGAAAGCCACAGATCCCTTGATCCACGTGACAGGAAGCGTGACACTACTGCTGCAGCTCGGGAGGAAAGCGCACGTGAATGCCCCCACTCGAGACGAGGCCTGACTCCCCTGGGGAGACTCAGGAGCACCCCAAGATCCATGGCAACACTGGAGAGGAATCCTCAGGTTCCGGCCCCGACTCCACACAAGGACTGAGGCCCCGGCATGGACGGGAGAGGAATCCCGAGAGGTCCCCTAGCAACTCGCATGGGGACTGGCCTTTCCTGAGGCCACCAGAGCGGGTCCCTGAGGTCCCCGTCGTAAGTCGAGAAGACCAGCCGCAACTCGAGAAAATCCAGGAGGTTCTCCCCTCCAGGCGAGATGAGGCCCATTTCCGCTGAGGCGTCTCGAGGCTGATCACACCTCACCTCTGGAACTTCGAAAGGCTCCTTCACACCCTTGGTGCAAATCAAGAAGTTCCCCGACATACCCGTCTCCACTCGAGAGGAATCACGAGGGTCCCGCCCACATCCAGAGGAGCCCCGTTTCGGCCTCGTAGCTCGAGATGAGGGATCCTTTCCCTGCTTCGTCGGGAAAGAGTTCCCGGCGTTCCCGTCGCATCTCAAGAGGAGGCCCTCACAACAGGAACGGCGAGAGGAACTCCAGGGTCGTGCCACCATTCCAAGAGTCCCCCAGATGTCTCAGTCCATTCCAGAGGAACCTCTTTTCCCTTCACCGGCTCGTCTTTCACGCCGAGGATCGACTCACACCAAGGTGGCACGTGGCACAGCCCTGTGGGAAAGCCTCGTGGGAAAGCCTCGAGGGACAGCCTCGAGGGAAAGCCACAGATCCCTTGATCCACGTGACAGGAAGCGTGACACTACTGCTGCAGCTCGGGAGGAAAGCGCACGTGCATGCTCCCACTCGAGACGAGGCCTGACTCCCCTGGGGAGACTCAGAAGCACCCCAAGATCCATGGCAACACTGGAGAGGAATCCTCAGGTTCCGGCCCCGACTCCACACAAGGACTGAGGCCCCGGCATGGACGGGAGAGGAATCCCGAGAGGTCCCCTAGCAACTCGCATGGGGACTGGCCTTTCCTGAGGCCACCAGAGCGGGTCCCTGAGGTCCCCGTCGTAACTCGAGAAGACCTGCCGCAACTCGAGAAAATCCAGGAGGTTCTCCCCTCCAGGCGAGATGAGGCCCATTTCCGCTGAGGCGTCTCGAGGCTGATCACACCTCACCTCTGGAACGTCGAAAGGCTCCTTCACACCCTTGGTGCAAATCTAGAAGTTCCCCGACATACCCGTCTCCACTCGAGAGGAATCACGAGGGTCCCGCCCACATCCAGAGGAGCCCCGTTTCGGCCTCGTAGCTCGAGATGAGGGATCCTTTCCCTGCTTCGTCGGGAAAGAGTTCCCGGCGTTCCCGTCGCATCTCAAGAGGAGGCCCTCTCAACAGGAACGGTGAGAGGAACTCCAGGGTCGTGCCACCATTCCAAGAGTCCCCCAGATGTCTCAGTCCATTCCAGAGGAACCTCTTTTCCCTTCACCGGCTCGTCTTTCACGCCGAGGATCGACTCACACCAAGGTGGCACGTGGCACAGCCCTGTGGGAAAGCCTCGTGGGAAAGCCTCGAGGGACAGCCTCGAGGGAAAGCCACAGATCCCTTGATCCACGTGACAGGAAGCGTGACACTACTGCTGCAGCTCGGGAGGAAAGCGCACGTGAATGCCCCCACTCGAGACGAGGCCTGACTCCCCTGGGGAGACTCAGGAGCACCCCAAGATCCATGGCAACACTGGAGAGGAATCCTCAGGTTCCGGCCCCGACTCCACACAAGGACTGAGGCCACGGCATGGACGGGAGAGGAATCCCGAGAGGTCCCCTAGCAACTCGCATGGGGACTGGCCTTTCCTGAGGCCACCAGAGCGGGTCCCTGAGGTCCCCGTCGTAAGTCGAGAAGACCAGCCGCAACTCGAGAAAATCCAGGAGGTTCTCCCCTCCAGGCGAGATGAGGCCCATTTCCGCTGAGGCGTCTCGAGGCTGATCACACCTCACCTCTGGAACTTCGAAAGGGTCCTTCACACCCTTGGTGCAAATCTAGAAGTTCCCCGACATACCCGTCTCCACTCGAGGGGAATCACGAGGGTCCCGCCCACATCCAGAGGAGCCCCGTTTCCGCCTCGTAGCTCGAGATGAGGGATCCTTTCCCTGCTTCGTCGGGAAAGAGTTCCCGGCGTTCCCGTCGCATCTCAAGAGGAGGCCCTCTCAACAGGAACGGCGAGAGGAACTCCAGGGTCGTGCCACCATTCCAAGAGTCCCCCAGATGTCTCAGTCCATTCCAGAGGAACCTCTTTTCCCTTCACCGGCTCGTCTTTCACGCCGAGGATCGACTCACACCAAGGTGGCACGTGGCACAGCCCTGTGGGAAAGCCTCGTGGGAAAGCCTCGAGGGACAGCCTCGAGGGAAAGCCACAGATCCCTTGATCCACGTGACAGGAAGCGTGACACTACTGCTGCAGCTCGGGAGGAAAGCGCACGTGAATGCCCCCACTCGAGACGAGGCCTGACTCCCCTGGGGAGACTCAGGAGCACCCCAAGATCCATGGCAACACTGGAGAGGAATCCTCAGGTTCCGGCCCCGACTCCACACAAGGACTGAGGCCCCGGCATGGACGGGAGAGGAATCCCGAGAGGTCCCCTAGCAACTCGCATGGGGACTGGCCTTTCCTGAGGCCACCAGAGCGGGTCCCTGAGGTCCCCGTCGTAAGTCGAGAAGACCAGCCGCAACTCGAGAAAATCCAGGAGGTTCTCCCCTCCAGGCGAGATGAGGCCCATTTCCGCTGAGGCGTCTCGAGGCTGATCACACCTCACCTCTGGAACTTCGAAAGGGTCCTTCACACCCTTGGTGCAAATCTAGAAGTTCCCCGACATACCCGTCTCCACTCGAGAGGAATCACGAGGGTCCCGCCCACATCCAGAGGAGCCCCGTTTCGGCCTCGTAGCTCGAGATGAGGGATCCTTTCCCTGCTTCGTCGGGAAAGAGTTCCCGGCGTTCCCGTCGCATCTCAAGAGGAGGCCCTCTCAACAGGAACGGCGAGAGGAACTCCAGGGTCGTGCCACCATTCCAAGAGTCCCCCAGATGTCTCAGTCCATTCCAGAGGATCCTCTTTTCCCTTCACCGGCTCGTCTTTCACGCAGAGGATCGATTCACACCAAGGTGGCACGTGGCACAGCCCTGTGGGAAAGCCTCGTGGGAAAGCCTCGAGGGACAGCCTCGAGGGAAAGCCACAGATCCCTTGATCCACGTGACAGGAAGCGTGACACTACTGCTGCAGCTCGGGAGGAAAGCGCACGTGCATGCCCCCACTCGAGACGACGCCTGACTCCCCTGGGGAGACTCAGGAGCACCCCAAGATCCATGGCAACACTGGAGAGGAATCCTCAGGTTCCGGCCCCGACTCCACACAAGGACTGAGGCCCCGGCATGGACGGGAGAGGAATCCCGAGAGGTCCCCTAGCAACTCGCATGGGGACTGGCCTTTCCTGAGGCCACCAGAGCGGGTCCCTGAGGTCCCCGTCGTAAGTCGAGAAGACCAGCCGCAACTCGAGAAAATCCAGGAGGTTCTCCCCTCCAGGCGAGATGAGGCCCATTTCCGCTGAGGCGTCTCGAGGCTGATCACACCTCACCTCTGGAACTTCGAAAGGCTCCTTCACACCCTTGGTGCAAATCAAGAAGTTCCCCGACATACCCGTCTCCACTCGAGAGGAATCACGAGGGTCCCGCCCACATCCAGAGGAGCCCCGTTTCGGCCTCGTAGCTCGAGATGAGGGATCCTTTCCCTGCTTCGTCGGGAAAGAGTTCCCGGCGTTCCCGTCGCATCTCAAGAGGAGGCCCTCTCAACAGGAACGGCGAGAGGAACTCCAGGGTCGTGCCACCATTCCAAGAGTCCCCCAGATGTCTCAGTCCATTCCAGAGGAACCTCTTTTCCCTTCACCGGCTCGTCTTTCACGCCGAGGATCGACTCACACCAAGGTGGCACGTGGCACAGCCCTGTGGGAAAGCCTCGTGGGAAAGCCTCGAGGGACAGCCTCGAGGGAAAGCCACAGATCCCTTGATCCACGTGACAGGAAGCGTGACACTACTGCTGCAGCTCGGGAGGAAAGCGCACGTGCATGCCCCCACTCGAGACGAGGCCTGACTCCCCTGGGGAGACTCAGAAGCACCCCAAGATCCATGGCAACACTGGAGAGGAATCCTCAGGTTCCGGCCCCGACTCCACACAAGGACTGAGGCCCCGGCATGGACGGGAGAGGAATCCCGAGAGGTCCCCTAGCAACTCGCATGGGGACTGGCCTTTCCTGAGGCCACCAGAGCGGGTCCCTGAGGTCCCCGTCGTAACTCGAGAAGACCTGCCGCAACTCGAGAAAATCCAGGAGGTTCTCCCCTCCAGGCGAGATGAGGCCCATTTCCGCTGAGGCGTCTCGAGGCTGATCACACCTCACCTCTGGAACGTCGAAAGGCTCCTTCACACCCTTGGTGCAAATCTAGAAGTTCCCCGACATACCCGTCTCCACTCGAGAGGAATCACGAGGGTCCCGCCCACATCCAGAGGAGCCCCGTTTCGGCCTCGTAGCTCGAGATGAGGGATCCTTTCCCTGCTTCGTCGGGAAAGAGTTCCCGGCGTTCCCGTCGCATCTCAAGAGGAGGCCCTCTCAACAGGAACGGTGAGAGGAACTCCAGGGTCGTGCCACCATTCCAAGAGTCCCCCAGATGTCTCAGTCCATTCCAGAGGAACCTCTTTTCCCTTCACCGGCTCGTCTTTCACGCCGAGGATCGACTCACACCAAGGTGGCACGTGGCACAGCCCTGTGGGAAAGCCTCGTGGGAAAGCCTCGAGGGACAGCCTCGAGGGAAAGCCACAGATCCCTTGATCCACGTGACAGGAAGCGTGACACTACTGCTGCAGCTCGGGAGGAAAGCGCACGTGAATGCCCCCACTCGAGACGAGGCCTGACTCCCCTGGGGAGACTCAGGAGCACCCCAAGATCCATGGCAACACTGGAGAGGAATCCTCAGGTTCCGGCCCCGACTCCACACAAGGACTGAGGCCACGGCATGGACGGGAGAGGAATCCCGAGAGGTCCCCTAGCAACTCGCATGGGGACTGGCCTTTCCTGAGGCCACCAGAGCGGGTCCCTGAGGTCCCCGTCGTAAGTCGAGAAGACCAGCCGCAACTCGAGAAAATCCAGGAGGTTCTCCCCTCCAGGCGAGATGAGGCCCATTTCCGCTGAGGCGTCTCGAGGCTGATCACACCTCACCTCTGGAACTTCGAAAGGGTCCTTCACACCCTTGGTGCAAATCTAGAAGTTCCCCGACATACCCGTCTCCACTCGAGAGGAATCACGAGGGTCCCGCCCACATCCAGAGGAGCCCCGTTTCCGCCTCGTAGCTCGAGATGAGGGATCCTTTCCCTGCTTCGTCGGGAAAGAGTTCCCGGCGTTCCCGTCGCATCTCAAGAGGAGGCCCTCTCAACAGGAACGGCGAGAGGAACTCCAGGGTCGTGCCACCATTCCAAGAGTCCCCCAGATGTCTCAGTCCATTCCAGAGGATCCTCTTTTCCCTTCACCGGCTCGTCTTTCACGCAGAGGATCGATTCACACCAAGGTGGCACGTGGCACAGCCCTGTGGGAAAGCCTCGTGGGAAAGCCTCGAGGGACAGCCTCGAGGGAAAGCCACAGATCCCTTGATCCACGTGACAGGAAGCGTGACACTACTGCTGCAGCTCGGGAGGAAAGCGCACGTGCATGCCCCCACTCGAGACGACGCCTGACTCCCCTGGGGAGACTCAGGAGCACCCCAAGATCCATGGCAACACTGGAGAGGAATCCTCAGGTTCCGGCCCCGACTCCACACAAGGACTGAGGCCCCGGCATGGACGGGAGAGGAATCCCGAGAGGTCCCCTAGCAACTCGCATGGGGACTGGCCTTTCCTGAGGCCACCAGAGCGGGTGCCTGTGGTCCCCGTCGTAAGTCGAGAAGACCAGCCGCAACTCGAGAAAATCCAGGAGGTTCTCCCCTCCAGGCGAGATGAGGCCCATTTCCGCTGAGGCGTCTCGAGGCTGATCACACCTCACCTCTGGAACTTCGAAAGGGTCCTTCACACCCTTGGTGCAAATCTAGAAGTTCCCCGACATACCCGTCTCCACTCGAGAGGAATCACGAGGGTCCCGCCCACATCCAGAGGAGCCCCGTTTCCGCCTCGTAGCTCGAGATGAGGGATCCTTTCCCTGCTTCTTCGGGAAAGTGTTCCCGGCGTTCCCGTCGCATCTCAAGAGGAGGCCCTCTCAACAGGAACGGCGAGAGGAACTCCAGGGTCGTGCCACCATTCCAAGAGTCCCCCAGATGTCTCAGTCCATTCCAGAGGAACATCTTTTCCCTTCACCGGCTCGTCTTTCACGCCGAGGATCGACTCACACCAAGGTGGCACGTGGTACAGCCCTGTGGGAAAGCCTCGTGGGAAAGCCTCGAGGGACAGCCTCGAGGGAAAGCCACAGATCCCTTGATCCACGTGACAGGAAGCGTGACACTACTGCTGCAGCACGGGAGGAAAGCGCACGTGAATGCCCCCACTCGAGACGAGGCCTGACTCCCCTGGGGAGACTCAGGAGCACCCCAAGATCCATGGCAACACTGGAGAGGAATCCTCAGGTTCCGGCCCCGACTCCACACAAGGACTGAGGCCCCGGCATGGACGGGAGAGGAATCCCGAGAGGTCCCCTAGCAACTCGCATGGGGACTGGCCTTTCCTGAGGCCACCAGAGCGGGTCCCTGAGGTCCCCGTCGTAAGTCGAGAAGACCAGCCGCAACTCGAGAAAATCCAGGAGGTTCTCCCCTCCAGGCGAGATGAGGCCCATTTCCGCTGAGGCGTCTCGAGGCTGATCACACCTCACCTCTGGAACTTCGAAAGGGTACTTCACACCCTTGGTGCAAATCTAGAAGTTCCCCGACATACCCGTCTCCACTCGAGAGGAATCACGAGGGTCCCGCCCACATCCAGAGGAGCCCCGTTTCCGCCTCGTAGCTCGAGATGAGGGATCCTTTCCCTGCTTCTTCGGGAAAGTGTTCCCGGCGTTCCCGTCGCATCTCAAGAGGAGGCCCTCTCAACAGGAACGGCGAGAGGAACTCCAGGGTCGTGCCACCATTCCAAGAGTCCCCCAGATGTCTCAGTCCATTCCAGAGGAACCTCTTTTCCCTTCACCGGCTCGTCTTTCACGCCAAGGATCGACTCACACCAAGGTGGCACGTGGCACAGCCCTGTGGGAAAGCCTCGTGGGAAAGCCTCGAGGGACAGCCTCGAGGGAAAGCCACAGATCCCTTGATCCACGTGACAGGAAGCGTGACACTACTGCTGCAGCTCGGGAGGAAAGCGCACGTGCATGCCCCCCACTCGAGACGAGGCCTGACTCCCCTGGGGAGACTCAGGAGCACCCCAAGATCCATGGCAACACTGGAGAGGAATCCTCAGGTTCCGGCCCCGACTCCACACAAGGACTGAGGCCCCGGCATGGACGGGAGAGGAATCCCGAGAGGTCCCCTAGCAACTCGCATGGGGACTGGCCTTTCCTGAGGCCACCAGAGCGGGTCCCTGAGGTCCCCGTCGTAAGTCGAGAAGACCAGCCGCAACTCGAGAAAATCCAGGAGGTTCTCCCCTCCAGGCGAGATGAGGCCCATTTCCGCTGAGGCGTCTCGAGGCTGATCACACCTCACCTCTGGAACTTCGAAAGGGTCCTTCACACCCTTGGTGCAAATCTAGAAGTTCCCCGACATACCCGTCTCCACTCGAGAGGAATCACGAGGGTCCCGCCCACATCCAGAGGAGCCCCGTTTCCGCCTCGTAGCTCGAGATGAGGGATCCTTTCCCTGCTTCGTCGGGAAAGAGTTCCCGGCGTTCCCGTCGCATCTCAAGAGGAGGCCCTCTCAACAGGAACGGCGAGAGGAACTCCAGGGTCGTGCCACCATTCCAAGAGTCCCCCAGATGTCTCAGTCCATTCCAGAGGATCCTCTTTTCCCTTCACCGGCTCGTCTTTCACGCAGAGGATCGATTCACACCAAGGTGGCACGTGGCACAGCCCTGTGGGAAAGCCTCGTGGGAAAGCCTCGAGGGACAGCCTCGAGGGAAAGCCACAGATCCCTTGATCCACGTGACAGGAAGCGTGACACTACTGCTGCAGCTCGGGAGGAAAGCGCACGTGCATGCCCCCACTCGAGACGACGCCTGACTCCCCTGGGGAGACTCAGGAGCACCCCAAGATCCATGGCAACACTGGAGAGGAATCCTCAGGTTCCGGCCCCGACTCCACACAAGGACTGAGGCCCCGGCATGGACGGGAGAGGAATCCCGAGAGGTCCCCTAGCAACTCGCATGGGGACTGGCCTTTCCTGAGGCCACCAGAGCGGGTGCCTGTGGTCCCCGTCGTAAGTCGAGAAGACCAGACGCAACTCGAGAAAATCCAGGAGGTTCTCCCCTCCAGGCGAGATGAGGCCCATTTCCGCTGAGGCGTCTCGAGGCTGATCACACCTCACCTCTGGAACTTCGAAAGGGTCCTTCACACCCTTGGTGCAAATCTAGAAGTTCCCCGACATACCCGTCTCCACTCGAGAGGAATCACGAGGGTCCCGCCCACATCCAGAGGAGCCCCGTTTCCGCCTCGTAGCTCGAGATGAGGGATCCTTTCCCTGCTTCTTCGGGAAAGTGTTCCCGGCGTTCCCGTCGCATCTCAAGAGGAGGCCCTCTCAACAGGAACGGCGAGAGGAACTCCAGGGTCGTGCCACCATTCCAAGAGTCCCCCAGATGTCTCAGTCCATTCCAGAGGAACATCTTTTCCCTTCACCGGCTCGTCTTTCACGCCGAGGATCGACTCACACCAAGGTGGCACGTGGCACAGCCCTGTGGGAAAGCCTCGTGGGAAAGCCTCGAGGGACAGCCTCGAGGGAAAGCCACAGATCCCTTGATCCACGTGACAGGAAGCGTGACACTACTGCTGCAGCTCGGGAGGAAAGCGCACGTGAATGCCCCCACTCGAGACGAGGCCTGACTCCCCTGGGGAGACTCAGGAGCACCCCAAGATCCATGGCAACACTGGAGAGGAATCCTCAGGTTCCGGCCCCGACTCCACACAAGGACTGAGGCCCCGGCATGGACGGGAGAGGAATCCCGAGAGGTCCCCTAGCAACTCGCATGGGGACTGGCCTTTCCTGAGGCCACCAGAGCGGGTCCCTGAGGTCCCCGTCGTAACTCGAGAAGACCTCCTGCAACTCGAGAAAATCCAGGAGGTTCTCCCCTCCAGGCGAGATGAGGCCCTTTTCCGCTGAGGCGTCTCGACAAGGCTGATCACACCTCACCTCTGGAACTTCGAAAGGGTCCTTCACACCCTTGGTGCAAATCTAGAAGTTCCCCGACATACCCGTCTCCACTCGAGAGGAATCACGAGGGTCCCGCCCACATCCAGAGGAGCCCCGTTTCCGCCTCGTAGCTCGAGATGAGGGATCCTTTCCCTGCTTCGTCGGGAAAGAGTTCCCGGCGTTCCCGTCGCATCTCAAGAGGAGGCCCTCTCAACAGGAACGGCGAGAGGAACTCCAGGGTCGTGCCACCATTCCAAGAGTCCCCCAGATGTCTCAGTCCATTCCAGAGGAACCTCTTTTCCCTTCACCGGCTCGTCTTTCACGCCGAGGATCGACTCACACCAAGGTGGCACGTGGCACAGCCCTGTGGGAAAGCCTCGTGGGAAAGCCTCGAGGGACAGCCTCGAGGGAAAGCCACAGATCCCTTGATCCACGTGACAGGAAGCGTGACACTACTGCTGCAGCTCGGGAGGAAAGCGCACGTGAATGCCCCCACTCGAGACGAGGCCTGACTCCCCTGGGGAGACTCAGGAGCACCCCAAGATCCATGGCAACACTGGAGAGGAATCCTCAGGTTCCGGCCCCGACTCCACACAAGGACTGAGGCCCCGGCATGGACGGGAGAGGAATCCCGAGAGGTCCCCTAGCAACTCGCATGGGGACTGGCCTTTCCTGAGGCCACCATAGCGGGTCCCTGAGGTCCCCGTCGTAAGTCGAGAAGACCAGCCGCAACTCGAGAAAATCCAGGAGGTTCTCCCCTCCAGGCGAGATGAGGCCCATTTCCGCTGAGGCGTCTCGAGGCTGATCACACCTCACCTCTGGAACTTCGAAAGGGTCCTTCACACCCTTGGTGCAAATCTAGAAGTTCCCCGACATACCCGTCTCCACTCGAGAGGAATCACGAGGGTCCCGCCCACATCCAGAGGAGCCCCGTTTCCGCCTCGTAGCTCGAGATGAGGGATCCTTTCCCTGCTTCGTCGGGAAAGAGTTCCCGGCGTTCCCGTCGCATCTCAAGAGGAGGCCCTCTCAACAGGAACGGCGAGAGGAACTCCAGGGTCGTGCCACCATTCCAAGAGTCCCCCAGATGTCTCAGTCCATTCCAGAGGATCCTCTTTTCCCTTCACCGGCTCGTCTTTCACGCCGAGGATCGACTCACACCAAGGTGGCACGTGGCACAGCCCTGTGGGAAAGCCTCGTGGGAAAGCCTCGAGGGACAGCCTCGAGGGAAAGCCACAGATCCCTTGATCCACGTGACAGGAAGCGTGACACTACTGCTGCAGCTCGGGAGGAAAGCGCACGTGCATGCCCCCACTCGAGACGACGCCTGACTCCCCTGGGGAGACTCAGGAGCACCCCAAGATCCATGGCAACACTGGAGAGGAATCCTCAGGTTCCGGCCCCGACTCCACACAAGGACTGAGGCCCCGGCATGGACGGGAGAGGAATCCCGAGAGGTCCCCTAGCAACTCGCATGGGGACTGGCCTTTCCTGAGGCCACCAGAGCGGGTGCCTGTGGTCCCCGTCGTAAGTCGAGAAGACCAGCCGCAACTCGAGAAAATCCAGGAGGTTCTCCCCTCCAGGCGAGATGAGGCCCATTTCCGCTGAGGCGTCTCGAGGCTGATCACACGTCACCTCTGGAACTTCGAAAGGGTCCTTCACACCCTTGGTGCAAATCTAGCAGTTCCCCGACATACCCGTCTCCACTCGAGAGGAATCACGAGGGTCCCGCCCACATCCAGAGGAGCCCCGTTTCCGCCTCGTAGCTCGAGATGAGGGATCCTTTCCCTGCTTTGTCGGGAAAGAGTTCCCGGCGTTCCCGTCGCATCTCAAGAGGAGGCCCTCTCAACAGGAACGGCGAGAGGAACTCCAGGGTCGTGCCACCATTCCAAGAGTCCCCCAGATGTCTCAGTCCATTCCAGAGGAACCTCTTTTCCCTTCACCGGCTCGTCTTTCACGCCGAGGATCGACTCACACCAAGGTGGCACGTGGCACAGCCCTGTGGGAAAGCCTCGTGGGCAAGCCTCGAGGGACAGCCTCGAGGGAAAGCCACAGATCCCTTGATCCACGTGACAGGAAGCGTGACACTACTGCTGCAGCTCGGGAGGAAAGCGCACGTGAATGCCCCCACTCGAGACGAGGCCTGACTCCCCTGGGGTGACTCAGAAGCACCCCAAGATCCATGGCAACACTGGAGAGGAATCCTCAGGTTCCGGCCCCGACTCCACACAAGGACTGAGGCCCCGGCATGGACGGGAGAGGAATCCCGAGAGGTCCCCTAGCAACTCGCATGGGGACTGGCCTTTCCTGAGGCCACCAGAGCGGGTCCCTGAGGTCCCCGTCGTAACTCGAGAAGACCTGCTGCAACTCGAGAAAATCCAGGAGGTTCTCCCCTCCAGGCGAATTGAGGCTCATTTACGCTGAGGCGTCTCGAGGCTGATCACACCGCCCCTCTGGAACTTCGAAAGGGTCCTTCACACCCTTGGTGCAAATCAAGAAGTTCCCCGACCTAGCCGTCTCCACTCCAGAGGAATCACGAGGGTCCCGCCCACATCCAGAGTAGCCCCGTTTCCGCCTCGTAGCTCGAGATGAGGGATCCTTTCCCTGCTTCGTCGGGAAAGAGTTCCCGGCGTTCCCGTCGCATCTCAAGAGGAGGCCCTCTCAACAGGAACGGCGAGAGGAACTCCAGGGTCGTGCCACCATTCCAAGAGTCCCCCAGATGACTCAGTCCATTCCAGAGGAACCTCTTTTCCCTTCACCGGCTCGTCTTTCACGCCGAGGATCGACTCACACCAAGGTGGCACGTGGCACAGCCCTGTGGGAAAGCCTCGTGGGAAAGCCTCGAGGGACAGCCTCGAGGGAAAGCCACAGATCCCTTGATCCACGTGACAGGAAGCGTGACACTACTGCTGCAGCTCGGGAGGAAAGCGCACGTGCATGCCCCCACTCGAGACGAGGCCTGACTCCCCTGGGGAGACTCAGAAGCACCCCAAGATCCATGGCAACACTGGAGAGGAATCCTCAGGTTCCGGCCCCGACTCCACACAAGGACTGAGGCCCCGGCATGGACGGGAGAGGAATCCCGAGAGGTCCCCTAGCAACTCGCATGGGGTCTGGCCTTTCCTGAGGCCACCAAAGCGGGTCCCTGAGGTCCCCGTCGTAAGTCGAGAAGACCAGCCGCAACTCGAGAAAATCCAGGAGGTTCTCCCCTCCAGGCGAGATGAGGCCCATTTCCGCTGAGGCGTCTCGAGGCTGATCACACCTCACCTCTGGAACTTCGAAAGGGTCCTTCACACCCTTGGTGCAAATCAAGAAGTTCCCCGAGATAGCCGTCTCCACTCGAGAAGAATCACGAGGGTCCCGCTCACATCCAGAGGAGCCCCGTTTCCGCCTCGTAGCTCGAGATGAGGGATCCTTTCCCTGCTTCATCGGGAAAGAGTTCCCGGCGTTCCCGTCGCATCTCAAGAGGAGGCCCTCTCAACAGGAACGGAGAGAGGAACTCCAGGGTCGTGCCACCATTCCAAGAGTCGCCCAGATGTCTCAGTCCATTCCAGAGGAACCTCTTTTCCCTTCACCGGCTCGTCTTTCACGCCGAGGATCGACTCACACCAAGGTGGCACGTGGCACAACCCTGTGGGAAAGCCTCGTGGGCAAGCCTCGAGGGACAGCCTCGAGGGAAAGCCACAGATCCCTTGATCCACGTGACAGGAAGCGTGACACTACTGCTGCAGCTCGGGAGGAAAGTGCACGTGCATGCCCCCACACGAGACGAGGCCTGACTCCCCTGGGGAGACTCAGAAGCACCCCAAGATCCATGGCAACACTGGAGAGGAATCCTCAGGTTCCGGCCCCGACTCCACACAAGGACTGAGGCCCCGGCATGGACGGGAGAGGAATCCCGAGAGGTCCCCTAGCAACTCGCATGGGGACTGGCCTTTCCTGAGGCCACCAGAGCGGGTCCCTGAGGTCCCCGTCGTAACTCGAGAAGACCTGCTGCAACTCGAGAAAATCCTGGAGGTTCTCCCGTCCAGGCGAGATGAGGCCCATTTCCGCTGAGGCGTCTCGAGGCTGATCACACCTCACCTCTGGAACTTCGAAAGGCTCCTTCACACCCTTGGTGCAAATCAAGAAGTTCCCCGACATACCCATCTCCACTCGAGAGGAATCACGAGGGTCCCGCCCACATCCAGAGGACTCCGTTTCTGCCTCGTAGCTCGAGATGAGGGATCCTTTCCCTGCTTCGTCGGGAAAGAGTTCCCGGCGTTCCCGTCGCATCTCAAGAGGAGGCCCTCTCAACAGGAACGGCGAGAGGAACTCCAGGGTCGTGCCACCATTCCAAGAGTCCCCCAGATGTCTCAGTCCATTCCAGAGGAACCTCTTTTCCCTTCACCGGCTCGTCTTTCATGCCGAGGATCGACTCACACCAAGGTGGCACGTGGCACAGCCCTGTGGGAAAGCCTCGTGGGAAAGCCTCGAGGGACAGCCTCGAGGGAAAGCCACAGATCCCTTGATCCACGTGACAGGAAGCGTGACACTACTGCTGCAGCTCGGGAGGAAAGCGCACGTGCATGCCCCCACTCGAGACGAGGCCTGACTCCCCTGGGGAGACTCAGAAGCACCCCAAGATCCATGGCAACACTGGAGAGGAATCCTCAGGTTCCGGCCCCGTCTCCACACAAGGACTGAGGCCCCGGCATGGACGGGAGAGGAATCCCGAGAGGTCCCCTAGCAACTCGCATGGGGACTGGCCTTTCCTGAGGCCACCAGAGCGGGTCCCTGAGGTCCCCGTCGTAACTCGAGAAGACCTGCCGCAACTCGAGAAAATCCAGGAGGTTCTCCCCTCCAGGCGAATTGAGGCTCATTTACGCTGAGGCGTCTCGAGGCTGATCACACCGCCCCTCTGGAACTTCGAAAGGGTCCTTCACACCCTTGGTGCAAATCAAGAAGTTCCCCGACCTAGCCGTCTCCACTCCAGAGGAATCACGAGGGTCCCGCCCACATCCAGAGTAGCCCCGTTTCCGCCTCGTAGCTCGAGATGAGGGATCCTTTCCCTGCTTCGTCGGGAAAGAGTTCCCGGCGTTCCCGTCGCATCTCAAGAGGAGGCCCTCTCAACAGGAACGGCGAGAGGAACTCCAGGGTCGTGCCACCATTCCAAGAGTCCCCCAGATGACTCAGTCCATTCCAGAGGAACCTCTTTTCCCTTCACCGGCTCGTCTTTCACGCCGAGGATCGACTCACACCAAGGTGGCACGTGGCACAGCCCTGTGGGAAAGCCTCGTGGGAAAGCCTCGAGGGACAGCCTCGAGGGAAAGCCACAGATCCCTTGATCCACGTGACAGGAAGCGTGACACTACTGCTGCAGCTCGGGAGGAAAGCGCACGTGCATGCCCCCACTCGAGACGAGGCCTGACTCCCCTGGGGAGACTCAGAAGCACCCCAAGATCCATGGCAACACTGGAGAGGAATCCTCAGGTTCCGGCCCCGACTCCACACAAGGACTGAGGCCCCGGCATGGACGGGAGAGGAATCCCGAGAGGTCCCCTAGCAACTCGCATGGGGTCTGGCCTTTCCTGAGGCCACCAGAGCGGGTCCCTGAGGTCCCCGTCGTAAGTCGAGAAGACCAGCCGCAACTCGAGAAAATCCAGGAGGTTCTCCCCTCCAGGCGAGATGAGGCCCATTTCCGCTGAGGCGTCTCGAGGCTGATCACACCTCACCTCTGGAACTTCGAAAGGGTCCTTCACACCCTTGGTGCAAATCAAGAAGTTCCCCGAGATAGCCGTCTCCACTCGAGAAGAATCACGAGGGTCCGGCTCACATCCAGAGGAGCCCCGTTTCCGCCTCGTAGCTCGAGATGAGGGATCCTTTCCCTGCTTCATCGGGAAAGAGTTCCCGGCGTTCCCGTCGCATCTCAAGAGGAGGCCCTCTCAACAGGAACGGAGAGAGGAACTCCAGGGTCGTGCCACCATTCCAAGAGTCCCCCAGATGTCTCAGTCCATTCCAGAGGATCCTCTTTTCCCTTCACCGGCTCGTCTTTCACGCCGAGGATCGACTCACACCAAGGTGGCACGTGGCACAACCCTGTGGGAAAGCCTCGTGGGAAAGCCTCGAGGGACAGCCTCGAGGGAAAGCCACAGATCCCTTGATCCACGTGACAGGAAGCGTGACACTACTGCTGCAGCTCGGGAGGAAAGTGCACGTGCATGCCCCCACTCGAGACGAGGCCTGACTCCCCTGGGGAGACTCAGAAGCACCCCAAGATCCATGGCAACACTGGAGAGGAATCCTCAGGTTCCGGCCCCGACTCCACACAAGGACTGAGGCCCCGGCATGGACGGGAGAGGAATCCAGAGAGGGCCCCTAGCAACTCGCATGGGGACTGGCCTTTCCTGAGGCCACCAGAGCGGGTCCCTGAGGTCCCCGTCGTAACTCGAGAAGACCTGCTGCAACTCGAGAAAATCCTGGAGGTTCTCCCCTCCAGGCGAGATGAGGCCCATTTCCGCTGAGGCGTCTCGAGGCTGATCACACCTCACCTCTGGAACTTCGAAAGGCTCCTTCACACCCTTGGTGCAAATCAAGAAGTTCCCCGACATACCCATCTCCACTCGAGAGGAATCACGAGGGTCCCGCCCACATCCAGAGGACTCCGTTTCTGCCTCGTAGCTCGAGATGAGGGATCCTTTCCCTGCTTCGTCGGGAAAGAGTTCCCGGCGTTCCCGTCGCATCTCAAGAGGAGGCCCTCTCAACAGGAACGGCGAGAGGAACTCCAGGGTCGTGCCACCATTCCAAGAGTCCCCCAGATGTCTCAGTCCATTCCAGAGGAACCTCTTTTCCCTTCACCGGCTCGTCTTTCACGCCGAGGATCGACTCACACCAAGGTGGCACGTGGCACAACCCTGTGGGAAAGCCTCGTGGGAAAGCCTCGAGGGACAGCCTCGAGGGAAAGCCACAGATCCCTTGATCCACGTGACAGGAAGCGTGACACTACTGCTGCAGCTCGGGAGGAAAGTGCACGTGCATGCCCCCACACGAGACGAGGCCTGACTCCCCTGGGGAGACTCAGAAGCACCCCAAGATCCATGGCAACACTGGAGAGGAATCCTCAGGTTCCGGCCCCGACTCCACACAAGGACTGAGGCCCCGGCATGGACGGGAGAGGAATCCCGAGAGGTCCCCTAGCAACTCGCATGGGGACTGGCCTTTCCTGAGGCCACCAGAGCGGGTCCCTGAGGTCCCCGTCGTAACTCGAGAAGACCTGCTGCAACTCGAGAAAATCCTGGAGGTTCTCCCGTCCAGGCGAGATGAGGCCCATTTCCGCTGAGGCGTCTCGAGGCTGATCACACCTCACCTCTGGAACTTCGAAAGGCTCCTTCACACCCTTGGTGCAAATCAAGAAGTTCCCCGACATACCCATCTCCACTCGAGAGGAATCACGAGGGTCCCGCCCACATCCAGAGGACTCCGTTTCTGCCTCGTAGCTCGAGATGAGGGATCCTTTCCCTGCTTCGTCGGGAAAGAGTTCCCGGCGTTCCCGTCGCATCTCAAGAGGAGGCCCTCTCAACAGGAACGGCGAGAGGAACTCCAGGGTCGTGCCACCATTCCAAGAGTCCCCCAGATGTCTCAGTCCATTCCAGAGGAACCTCTTTTCCCTTCACCGGCTCGTCTTTCATGCCGAGGATCGACTCACACCAAGGTGGCACGTGGCACAGCCCTGTGGGAAAGCCTCGTGGGAAAGCCTCGAGGGACAGCCTCGAGGGAAAGCCACAGATCCCTTGATCCACGTGACAGGAAGCGTGACACTACTGCTGCAGCTCGGGAGGAAAGCGCACGTGCATGCCCCCACTCGAGACGAGGCCTGACTCCCCTGGGGAGACTCAGAAGCACCCCAAGATCCATGGCAACACTGGAGAGGAATCCTCAGGTTCCGGCCCCGTCTCCACACAAGGACTGAGGCCCCGGCATGGACGGGAGAGGAATCCCGAGAGGTCCCCTAGCAACTCGCATGGGGACTGGCCTTTCCTGAGGCCACCAGAGCGGGTCCCTGAGGTCCCCGTCGTAACTCGAGAAGACCTGCCGCAACTCGAGAAAATCCAGGAGGTTCTCCCCTCCAGGCGAATTGAGGCTCATTTACGCTGAGGCGTCTCGAGGCTGATCACACCGCCCCTCTGGAACTTCGAAAGGGTCCTTCACACCCTTGGTGCAAATCAAGAAGTTCCCCGACCTAGCCGTCTCCACTCCAGAGGAATCACGAGGGTCCCGCCCACATCCAGAGTAGCCCCGTTTCCGCCTCGTAGCTCGAGATGAGGGATCCTTTCCCTGCTTCGTCGGGAAAGAGTTCCCGGCGTTCCCGTCGCATCTCAAGAGGAGGCCCTCTCAACAGGAACGGCGAGAGGAACTCCAGGGTCGTGCCACCATTCCAAGAGTCCCCCAGATGACTCAGTCCATTCCAGAGGAACCTCTTTTCCCTTCACCGGCTCGTCTTTCACGCCGAGGATCGACTCACACCAAGGTGGCACGTGGCACAGCCCTGTGGGAAAGCCTCGTGGGAAAGCCTCGAGGGACAGCCTCGAGGGAAAGCCACAGATCCCTTGATCCACGTGACAGGAAGCGTGACACTACTGCTGCAGCTCGGGAGGAAAGCGCACGTGCATGCCCCCACTCGAGACGAGGCCTGACTCCCCTGGGGAGACTCAGAAGCACCCCAAGATCCATGGCAACACTGGAGAGGAATCCTCAGGTTCCGGCCCCGACTCCACACAAGGACTGAGGCCCCGGCATGGACGGGAGAGGAATCCCGAGAGGTCCCCTAGCAACTCGCATGGGGTCTGGCCTTTCCTGAGGCCACCAGAGCGGGTCCCTGAGGTCCCCGTCGTAAGTCGAGAAGACCAGCCGCAACTCGAGAAAATCCAGGAGGTTCTCCCCTCCAGGCGAGATGAGGCCCATTTCCGCTGAGGCGTCTCGAGGCTGATCACACCTCACCTCTGGAACTTCGAAAGGGTACTTCACACCCTTGGTGCAAATCAAGAAGTTCCCCGAGATAGCCGTCTCCACTCGAGAAGAATCACGAGGGTCCGGCTCACATCCAGAGGAGCCCCGTTTCCGCCTCGTAGCTCGAGATGAGGGATCCTTTCCCTGCTTCATCGGGAAAGAGTTCCCGGCGTTCCCGTCGCATCTCAAGAGGAGGCCCTCTCAACAGGAACGGAGAGAGGAACTCCAGGGTCGTGCCACCATTCCAAGAGTCCCCCAGATGTCTCAGTCCATTCCAGAGGATCCTCTTTTCCCTTCACCGGCTCGTCTTTCACGCCGAGGATCGACTCACACCAAGGTGGCACGTGGCACAACCCTGTGGGAAAGCCTCGTGGGAAAGCCTCGAGGGACAGCCTCGAGGGAAAGCCACAGATCCCTTGATCCACGTGACAGGAAGCGTGACACTACTGCTGCAGCTCGGGAGGAAAGTGCACGTGCATGCCCCCACTCGAGACGAGGCCTGACTCCCCTGGGGAGACTCAGAAGCACCCCAAGATCCATGGCAACACTGGAGAGGAATCCTCAGGTTCCGGCCCCGACTCCACACAAGGACTGAGGCCCCGGCATGGACGGGAGAGGAATCCAGAGAGGGCCCCTAGCAACTCGCATGGGGACTGGCCTTTCCTGAGGCCACCAGAGCGGGTCCCTGAGGTCCCCGTCGTAACTCGAGAAGACCTGCTGCAACTCGAGAAAATCCTGGAGGTTCTCCCCTCCAGGCGAGATGAGGCCCATTTCCGCTGAGGCGTCTCGAGGCTGATCACACCTCACCTCTGGAACTTCGAAAGGCTCCTTCACACCCTTGGTGCAAATCAAGAAGTTCCCCGACATACCCATCTCCACTCGAGAGGAATCACGAGGGTCCCGCCCACATCCAGAGGACTCCGTTTCTGCCTCGTAGCTCGAGATGAGGGATCCTTTCCCTGCTTCGTCGGGAAAGAGTTCCCGGCGTTCCCGTCGCATCTCAAGAGGAGGCCCTCTCAACAGGAACGGCGAGAGGAACTCCAGGGTCGTGCCACCATTCCAAGAGTCCCCCAGATGTCTCAGTCCATTCCAGAGGAACCTCTTTTCCCTTCACCGGCTGGTCTTTCATGCCGAGGATCGACTCACACCAAGGTGGCACGTGGCACAGCCCTGTGGGAAAGCCTCGTGGGAAAGCCTCGAGGGACAGCCTCGAGGGAAAGCCACAGATCCCTTGATCCACGTGACAGGAAGCGTGACACTACTGCTGCAGCTCGGGAGGAAAGCGCACGTGCATGCCCCCACTCGAGACGGGGCCTGACTCCCCTGGGGAGACTCAGAAGCACCCCAAGATCCATGGCAACACTGGAGAGGAATCCTCAGGTTCCGGCCCCGTCTCCACACAAGGACTGAGGCCCCGGCATGGACGGGAGAGGAATCCCGAGAGGTCCCCTAGCAACTCGCATGGGGACTGGCCTTTCCTGAGGCCACCAGAGCGGGTTCCTGAGGTCCCCATAGTAACTCGAGAAGACCTGCCGCAACTCGAGAAAATCCAGGAGGTTCTCCCCTCCAGGCGAATTGAGGCTCATTTACGCTGAGGCGTCTCGAGGCTGATCACACCTCCCCTCTGGAACTTCGAAAGGGTCCTTCACACCCTTGGTGCAAATCAAGAAGTTCCCCGACCTAGCCGTCTCCACTCGAGAGGAATCACGAGGGTCCCGCCCACATCCAGAGTAGCCCCGTTTCCGCCTCGTAGCTCGAGATGAGGGATCCTTTCCCTGCTTCGTCGGGAAAGAGTTCCCGGCGTTCCCGTCGCATCTCAAGAGGAGGCCCTCTCAACAGGAACGGCGAGAGGAACTCCAGGGTCGTGCCACCATTCCAAGAGTCCCCCAGATGTCTCAGTCCATTCCAGAGGAACCTCTTTTCCCTTCGCCGGCTCGTCTTTCACGCCGAGGATCGACTCACACCAAGGTGGCACGTGGCACAGCCCTGTGGGAAAGCCTCGTGGGAAAGCCTCGAGGGACAGCCTCGAGGGAAAGCCACAGATCCCTTGATCCACGTGACAGGAAGCGTGACACTACTGCTGCAGCTCGGGAGGAAAGCGCACGTGCATGCCCCCACTCGAGACGAGGCCTGACTCCCCTGGGGAGACTCAGAAGCACCCCAAGATCCATGGCAACACTGGAGAGGAATCCTCAGGTTCCGGCCCCGACTCCACACAAGGACTGAGGCCCCGGCATGGACGGGAGAGGAATCCCGAGAGGTCCCCTAGCAACTCGCATGGGGTCTGGCCTTTCCTGAGGCCACCAGAGCGGGTCCCTGAGGTCCCCGTCGTAAGTCGAGAAGACCAGCCGCAACTCGAGAAAATCCAGGAGGTTCTCCCCTCCAGGCGAGATGAGGCCCATTTCCGCTGAGGCGTCTCGAGGCTGATCACACCTCACCTCTGGAACTTCGAAAGGGTCCTTCACACCCTTGGTGCAAATCAAGAAGTTCCCCGAGATAGCCGTCTCCACTCGAGAAGAATCACGAGGGTCCCGCTCACATCCAGAGGAGCCCCGTTTCCGCCTCGTAGCTCGAGATGAGGGATCCTTTCCCTGCTTCGTCGGGAAAGAGTTCCCGGCGTTCCCGTCGCATCTCAAGAGGAGGCCCTCTCAACAGGAACGGAGAGAGGAACTCCAGGGTCGTGCCACCATTCCAAGAGTCCCCCAGATGTCTCAGTCCATTCCAGAGGAACCTCTTTTCCCTTCACCGGCTCGTCTTTCACGCCGAGGATCGACTCACACCAAGGTGGCACGTGGCACAGCCCTGTGGGAAAGCCTCGTGGGAAAACCTCGAGGGACAGCCTCGAGGGAAAGCTACAGATCCCTTGATCCACGTGACAGGAAGCGTGACACTACTGCTGCAGCTCGGGAGGAAAGCGCACGTGCATGCCCCCACTCGAGACGAGGCCTGACTCCCCTGGGGAGACTCAGAAGCACCCCGAGATCCATGGCAACACTGGAGAGGAATCCTCAGGTTCCGGCCCCGACTCCACACAAGGACTGAGGCCCCGGCATGGACGGGAGAGGAATCCCGAGAGGTCCCCTAGCAACTCGCATGGGGACTGGCCTTTCCTGAGGCCACCAGAGCGGGTCCCTGAGGTCCCCGTCGTAACTCGAGAAGACCTGCCGCAACTCGAGAAAATCCAGGAGGTTCTCCCCTCCAGGCGAGATGAGGCCCATTTCCGCTGAGGCGTCTCGAGGCTGATCACACCTCACCTATGGAACTTCGAAAGGGTCCTTCACACCCTTGGTGCAAATCAAGAAGTTCCCCGACTTAGCCATCTCCACTCGAGAAGAAACACGAGGGTCCCGCCCACATCCAGAGGAGCCCGTTTCCGCCTCGTAGCTCGAGATGAGGGATCCTTTCCCTGCTTCGTCGGGAAAGAGTTCCCGGCGTTCCCGTCGCATCTCAAGAGGAGGCCCTCTCAACAGGAACGGCGAGAGGAACTCCAGGGTCGTGCCACCATTCCAAGAGTCCCCCAGATGTCTCAGTCCATTCCAGAGGAACCTCTTTTCCCTTCACCGGCTCGTCTTTCACGCCGAGTATCGACTCACACCAAGGTGGCACGTGGCACAGCCCTGTGGGAAAGCCTCGTGGGAAAGCCTCGAGGGACAGCCTCGAGGGAAAGCCACAGATCCCTTGATCCACGTGACAGGAAGCGTGACACTACTGCTGCAGCTCGGGAGGAAAGCGCACGTGCATGCCCCCACTCGAGACGAGGCCTGACTCCCCTGGGGAGACTCAGGAGCACCCCAAGATCCATGGCAACACTGGAGAGGAATCCTCAGGTTCCGGCCCCGAATCCACACAAGGACTGAGGCCCCGGCATGGACGGGAGAGGAATCCCGAGAGGTCCCCTAGCAACTCGCATGGGGACTGACCTTTCCTGAGGCCACCAGAGCGGGTCCCTGAGGTCCCCGTCGTAACTCGAGAAGACCTGCCGCAACTCGAGAAAATCCAGGAGGTTCTCCCCTCCAGGCGAGATGAGGCCCATTTCCGCTGAGGCGTCTCGAGGCTGATCACACCTCACCTCTGGAACTTCGAAAGGGTCCTTCACACCCTTGGTGCAAATCAAGAAGTTCCCCGACTTAGCCATCTCCACTCGAGAAGAATCACGAGGGTCCCGCCCACTTCCAGAGGAGCCCCGTTTCCGCCTCGTAGCTTGAGATGAGGGATCCTTTCCCTGCATCGTCGGGAAAAAGTTCCCGGCGTTCCCGTCGCATCTCAAGAGGAGGCCCTCTCAACAGGATCGGCGAGAGGAACTCCAGGGTCGTGCCACCATTCCAAGAGTCCCCCAGATGTCTCAGTCCATTCCAGAGGAACCTCTTTTCCCTTCACCGGCTCGTCTTTCACGCCGAGGATCGACTCACACCAAGGTGGCACGTGGCACAGCCCTGTGGGAAAGCCTCGTGGGAAAGCCTCGAGGGACAGCCTCGAGGGAAAGCCACAGATCCCTTGATCCACGTGACAGGAAGCGTGACACTACTGCTGCAGCTCGGGAGGAAAGCGCACGTGCATGCCCCCACTCGAGACGAGGCCTGACTCCCCTGGGGAGACTCAGGAGCACCGCAAGATCCATGGCAACACTGGAGAGGAATCCTCAGGTTCCGGCCCCGACTCCACACAAGGACTGAGGCCCCGGCATGGACGGGAGAGGAATCCCGAGAGGTCCCCTAGCAACTCGCATGGGGACTGGCCTTTCCTGAGGCCACCAGAGCGGGTCCTGAGGTCCCCGTCGTAAGTCGAGAAGACCAGCCGCAACTCGAGAAAATCCAGGAGGTTCTCCCCTCCAGGCGAGATGAGGCCCATTTCCGCTGAGGCGTCTCGAGGCTGATCACACCTCACCTCTGGAACTTCGAAAGGCTCCTTCACACCCTTGGCGCAAATCTAGAAGTTCCCCGACATACCCGTCTCCACTCGAGAGGAATCACGAGGGTCCCACCCACATCCAGAGGAGCCCCGTTTCCGCCTCGTAGCTCGAGATGAGGGATCCTTTCCCTGCTTCGTCGGGAAAGAGTTCCCGGCGTTCCCGTCGCATCTCAAGAGGAGGCCCTCTCAACAGGAACGGCGAGAGGAACTCCAGGGTCGTGCCACCATTCCAAGAGTCCCCCAGATGTCTCAGTCCATTCCAGAGGAACCTCTTTTCCCTTCACCGGCTCGTCTTTCACGCCGAGGATCGACTCACACCAAGGTGGCACGTTGCACAGCCCTGTGGGAAAGCCTCGTGGGAAAGCCTCGAGGGACAGCCTCGAGGGAAAGCCACAGATCCCTTGATCCACGTGACAGGAAGCGTGACACTACTGCTGCAGCTCGGGAGGAAAGCGCACGTGCATGCCCCCACTCGAGACGAGGCCTGACTCCCCTGGGGAGACTCAGGAGCACCCCAAGATCCATGGCAACACTGGAGAGGAATCCTCAGGTTCCGGCCCCGACTCCACACAAGGACTGAGGCCCCGGCATGGACGGGAGAGGAATCCCGAGAGGTCCCCTAGCAGCTCGCATGGGGACTGGCCTTTCCTGAGGCCACCAGAGCGGGTCCCTGAGGTCCCCGTCGTAACTCGAGAAGACCTGCCGCAACTCGAGAAAATCCAGGAGGTTCTCCCCTCCAGGCGAGATGAGGCCCATTTCCGCTGAGGCGTCTCGAGGCTGATCACACCTCCCCTCTGGAACTTCGAAAGGCTCCTTCACATCCTTGGTGCAAATCAAGAAGTTCCCCGACATACCCGTCTCCACTCGAGAGGAATCACGAGGGTCCCGCCCACATCCAGAGGAGCCCCGTTTCCGCCTCGTAGCTCGAGATGAGGGATCCTTTCCCGGCTTCGTCGGGAAAGAGTTCCCGGCGTTCCCGTCGCATCTCAAGAGGAGGCCCTCTCAACAGGAACGGCGAGAGGAACTCCAGGGTCGTGCCACCATTCCAAGAGACCCCCAGATGTCTCAGTCCATTCCAGAGGAACCTCTTTTCCCTTCACCGGCTCGTCTTTCACGCCGAGGATCGACTCACACCAAGGTGGCACGTGGCACAGCCCTGTGGGAAAGCCTCGTGGGAAAGCCTCGAGGGACAGCCTTGAGGGAAAGCCACAGATCCCTTGATCCACGTGACAGGAAGCGTGACACTACTGCTGCAGCTCGGGAGGAAAGCGCACGTGCATGCCCCCACTCGAGACGAGGCCTGACTCCCCTGGGGAGACTCAGGAGCACCCCAAGATCCATGGCAACACTGGAGAGGAATCCTCAGGTTCCGGCCCCGACTCCACACAAGGACTGAGGCCCCGGCATGGACGGGAGAGGAATCCCGAGAGGTCCCCTAGCAACTCGCATGGGGACTGGCCTTTCCTGAGGCCACCAGAGCGGGTCCCTGAGGTCCCCGTCGTAACTCGAGAAGACCAGCCGCAACTCGAGAAAATCCAGGAGGTTCTCCCCTCCAGACGAGATGAGGCCCATTTCCGCTGAGGCGTCTCGAGGCTGATCACACCTCACCTCTGGAACTTCGAAAGGCTCCTTCACACCCTTGGTGCAAATCAAGAAGTTCCCCGACATACCCATCTCCACTCGAGAGGAATCACGAGGGTCCCGCCCACATCCAGAGGACTCCGTTTCCGCCTCGTAGCTCGAGATGAGGGATCCTTTCCCTGCTTCGTCGGGAAAGAGTTCCCGGCCTTCCCGTCGCATCTCAAGAGGAGGCCCTCTCAACAGGAACGGCGAGAGGAACTCCAGGGTCGTGCCACCATTCCAAGAGTCCCCCAGATGTCTCAGTCCATTCCAGAGGAACCTCTTTTCCCTTCACCGGCTCGTCTTTCACGCCGAGGATCGACTCACACCAAGGTGGCACGTGGCACAGCCCTGTGGGAAAGCCTCGTGGGAAAGCCTCGAGGGACAGCCTCGAGGGAAAGCCACAGATCCCTTGATCCACGTGACAGGAAGCGTGACACTACTGCTGCAGCTCGGGAGGAAAGCGCACGTGCATGCCCCCACTCGAGACGAGGCCTGACTCCCCTGGGGAGACTCAGAAGCACCCCAAGATCCATGGCAACACTGGAGAGGAATCCTCAGGTTCCGGCCCCGTCTCCACACAAGGACTGAGGCCCCGGCATGGACGGGAGAGGAATCCCGAGAGGTCCCCTAGCAACTCGCATGGGGACTGGCCTTTCCTGAGGCCACCAGAGCGGGTCCCTGAGGTCCCCGTCGTAACTCGAGAAGACCTGCCGCAACTCGAGAAAATCCAGGAGGTTCTCCCCTCCAGGCGAATTGAGGCTCATTTACGCTGAGGCGTCTCGAGGCTGATCACACCTCCCCTCTGGAACTTCGAAAGGGTCCTTCACACCCTTGGTGCAAATCAAGAAGTTCCCCGACCTAGCCGTCTCCACTCCAGAGGAATCACGAGGGTCCCGCCCACATCCAGAGTAGCCCCGTTTCCGCCTCGTAGCTCGAGATGAGGGATCCTTTCCCTGCTTCGTCGGGAAATAGTTCCCGGCGTTCCCGTCGCATCTCAAGAGGAGGCCCTCTCAACAGGAACGGCGAGAGGAACTCCAGGGTCGTGCCACCATTCCAAGAGTCCCCCAGATGTCTCAGTCCATTCCAGAGGAACCTCTTTTCCCTTCACCGGCTCGTCTTTCACGCCGAGGATCGACTCACACCAAGGTGGCACGTGGCACAGCCCTGTGGGAAAGCCTCGTGGGAAAGCCTCGAGGGACAGCCTCGAGGGAAAGCCACAGATCCCTTGATCCACGTGACAGGAAGCGTGACACTACTGCTGCAGCTCGGGAGGAAAGCGCACGTGCATGCCCCCACTCGAGACGAGGCCTGACTCCCCTGGGGAGACTCAGAAGCACCCCAAGATCCATGGCAACACTGGAGAGGAATCCTCAGGTTCTGGCCCCGACTCCACACAAGGACTGAGGCCCCGGCATGGACGGGAGAGGAATCCCGAGAGGTCCCCTAGCAACTCGCATGGGGACTGGCCTTTCCTGAGGCCACCAGAGCGGGTCCTGAGGTCCCCGTCGTAAGTCGAGAAGACGAGCCGCAACTCGAGAAAATCCAGGAGGTTCTCCCCTCCAGGCGAGATGAGGCCCATTTCCGCTGAGGCGTCTCGAGGCTGATCACACCTCACCTCTGGAACTTCGAAAGGGTCCTTCACACCCTTGGTGCAAATCTAGAAGTTCCCCGACATACCCGTCTCCAGTCGAGAGGAATCACGAGGGTCCCGCCCACATCCAGAGGAGCCCCGTTTCCGCCTCGTAGCTCGAGATGAGGGATCCTTTCCCTGCTTCGGCGGGAAAGAGTTCCCGGCGTTCCCGTCGCATCTTAAGAGGAGGCCCTCTCAACAGGAACGGCGAGAGGAACTCCAGGGTCGTGCCACCATTCCAAGAGTCCCCCAGATGTCTCAGTCCATTCCAGAGGATCCTCTTTTCCCTTCACCGGCTCGTCTTTCACGCCGAGGATTGACTCACACCAAGGTGGCACGTGGCACAGCCCTGTGGGAAAGCCTCGTGGGAAAGCCTCGAGGGACAGCCTCGAGGGAAAGCCACAGATCCCTTGATCCACGTGACAGGAAGCGTGACACTACTGCTGCAGCTCGGGAGGAAAGCGCACGTGCATGCCCCCACTCGAGACGAGGCCTGACTCCCCTGGGGAGACTCAGAAGCACCCCAAGATCCATGGCAACACTGGAGAGGAATCCTCAGGTTCCGGCCCCGACTCCACACAAGGACTGAGGCCCCGGCATGGACGGGAGAGGAATCCCGAGAGGTCCCCTAGCAACTCGCATGGGGACTGGCCTTTCCTGAGGCCACCAGAGAGGGTCCCTGAGGTCCCCGTCGTAACTCGAGAAGACCTGCCGCAACTCGAGAAAATCCAGGAGGTTCTCCCCTCCAGGCGAGATGAGGCCCATTTCCGCTGAGGCGTCTCGAGGCTGATCACACCTCACCTCTGGAACTTCGAGAGGCTCCTTCACACGCTTGGTGCAAATCTAGAAGTTCCCCGACATACCCGTCTCCAGTCGAGAGGAATCACGAGGCTCCCGCCCACATCCAGAGGAGCCCCGTTTCGGCCTCGTAGCTCGAGATGAGGGATCCTTTCCCTGCTTCGTCGGGAAAGAGTTCCCGGCGTTCCCGTCGCATCTCAAGAGGAGGCCCTCTCAACAGGAACGGCGAGAGGAACTCCAGGGTCGTGCCACTATACCAAGAGTCCCCCAGATGTCTCAGTCCATTCCAGAGGAACCTCTTTTCCCTTCACCGGCTCGTCTTTCACGCCGAGGATCGACTCACACCAAGGTGGCACGTGGCACAGCCCTGTGGGAAAGCCTCGTGGGAAAGCCTCGAGGGACAGCCTCGAGGGAAAGCCACAGATCCCTTGATCCACGTGACAGGAAGCTTGACACTACTGCTGCAGCTCGGGAGGAAAGCGCACGTGCATGCCCCCACTCGAGACGAGGCCTGACTCCCCTGGGGAGACTCAGAAGCACCCCAAGATCCATGGCAACACTGGAGAGGAATCCTCAGGTTCCGGCCCCGACTCCACACAAGGACTGAGGCCCCGGCATGGACGGGAGAGGAATCCTGAGAGATCCCCTAGCAACTCGCATGGGGACTGGCCTTTCCTGAGGCCACCAGAGCGGGTGCCTGAGGTCCCCGTCGTAAGTCGAGAAGACCAGCCGCAACTCGAGAAAATCCAGGAGGTTCTCCCCTCCAGGCGAGATGAGGCCCATTTCCGCTGAGGCGTCTCGAGGCTGATCACACCTCACCTCTGGAACTTCGAAAGGGTCCTTCACACCCTTGGTGCAAATCTAGAAGTTCCCCGACATACCCGTCTCCACTCGAGAGGAATCACGAGGGTCCCCGCCCACATCCAGAGGAGCCCGTTTCCGCCTCGTAGCTCGAGATGAGGGATCCTTTCCCTGCTTCGGCGGGAAAGAGTTCCCGGCGTTCCCGTCGCATCTCAAGAGGAGGCCCTCTCAACAGGAACGGCGAGAGGAACTCCAGGGTCGTGCCACCATTCCAAGAGTCCCCCAGATGTCTCAGTCATTCCAAAGGAACCTCTTTTCCCTTCACCGGCTCGTCTTTCACGCCGAGGATCGACTCACACCAAGGTGGCACGTGGCACAGCCCAGTGGGAAAGCCTCGTGGGAAAGCCTCGAGGGGACAGCCTCGAGGGAAAGCCACAGATCCCTTGATCCACGTGACAGGAAGCGTGACACTACTGCTGCAGCTCGGGAGGAAAGCGC
This sequence comes from Budorcas taxicolor, assembly GCF_023091745.1. NCBI lineage: Eukaryota > Metazoa > Chordata > Mammalia > Artiodactyla > Bovidae > Budorcas > Budorcas taxicolor. The sequence goes on from NW_026292625.1 coordinate 37,201, forward strand.
ACGTGCATGCCCCCACTCGAGACGAGGCCTGACTCCCCTGGGGAGACTCAGAAGCACCCCAAGATCCATGGCAACACTGGAGAGGAATCCTCAGGTTCCGGCCCCGACTCCACACAAGGACTGAGGCACCCGGCATGGACGGGAGAGGAATCCCCGAGAGGTCCCCCTAGCAACTCGCAAGGGGACTGGCCTTTCCTGAGGCCACCAGAGCGGGTCCCTGAGGTCCCCCGTCGAAAGTCGAGAAGACCAGCCGCAACTCGAGAAAATCCAGGAGGTTCTCCCCTCCAGGCGAGATGAGGCCCATTTCCGCTGAGGCGTCTCGAGGCTGATCACACCTCACCTCTGGAACTTCGAAAGGGTCCTTCACACCCTTGGTGCAAATCTAGAAGTTCCCCGACATACCCCGTCTCCACTCGAGAGGAATCACGAGGGTCCCGCCCACATCCAGAGGAGCCCCGTTTCCGCCTCGTAGCTCGAGATGAGGGATCCTTTCCCTGCTTCGTCGGGAAAGAGTTCCCGGCGTTCCCGTCGCATCTCAAGAGGAGGCCCTCTCAACAGGAACGGCGAGAAGAACTCCAGGGTCGTGCCACCATTCCAAGAGTCCCCCAGATGTCTCAGTCCATTCCAGAGGATCCTCTTTTCCCTTCACCGGCTCGTCTTTCACGCCGAGGATCGACTCACACCAAGGTGGCACGTGGCACAGCCCTGTGGGAAAGCCTCGAGGGACAGCCTCGAGGGAAAGCCACAGATCCCTTGATCCACGTGACAGGAAGCGTGACACTACTGCTGCAGCTCGGGAGGAAAGCGCACGTGCATGCCCCCACTCGAGACGACGCCTGACTCCCCTGGGGAGACTCAGGAGCACCCCAAGATCCATGGCAACACTGGAGAGGAATCCTCAGCTTCCGGCCCCGACTCCACACAAGGACTGAGGCCCCGGCATGGACGGGAGAGGAATCCCGAGAGGTCCCCTAGCAACTCGCATGGGGACTGGCCTTTCCTGAGGCCACCAGAGCGGGTGCCTGAGGTCCCCGTCGTAAGTCGAGAAGACCAGCCGCAACTCGAGAAAATCCAGGAGGTTCTCCCCTCCAGGCGAGATGAGGCCCATTTCCGCTGAGGCGTCTCGAGGCTGATCACACCTCACCTCTGGAACTTCGAAAGGGTCCTTCACACCCTTGGTGCAAATCTAGAAGTTCCCCGACATACCCGTCTCCACTCGAGAGGAATCACGAGGGTCCCGCCCACATCCAGAGGAGCCCCGTTTCCGCCTCGTAGCTCGAGATGAGGGATCCTTTCCCTGCTTCGTCGGGAAAGAGTTCCCGGCGTTCCCGTCGCATCTCAAGAGGAGGCCCTCTCAACAGGAACGGCGAGAGGAACTCCAGGGTCGTGCCACTATACCAAGAGTCCCCCAGATGTCTCAGTCCATTCCAGAGGAACCTCTTTTCCCTTCACCGGCTCGTCTTTCACGCCGAGGATCGACTCACACCAAGGTGGCACGTGGCACAGCCCTGTGGGAAAGCCTCGTGGGAAAGCCTCGAGGGACAGCCTCGAGGGAAAGCCACAGATCCCTTGATCCACGTGACAGGAAGCTTGACACTACTGCTGCAGCTCGGGAGGAAAGCGCACGTGCATGCCCCCACTCGAGACGAGGCCTGACTCCCCTGGGGAGACTCAGAAGCACCCCAAGATCCATGGCAACACTGGAGAGGAATCCTCAGGTTCCGGCCCCGACTCCACACAAGGACTGAGGCCCCGGCATGGACGGGAGAGGAATCCTGAGAGATCCCCTAGCAACTCGCATGGGGACTGGCCTTTCCTGAGGCCACCAGAGCGGGTCCCTGAGGTCCCCGTCGTAAGTCGAGAAGACCAGCCGCAACTCGAGAAAATCCAGGAGGTTCTCCCCTCCAGGCGAGATGAGGCCCATTTCCGCTGAGGCGTCTCGAGGCTGATCACACCTCACCTCTGGAACTTCGAAAGGGTCCTTCACACCCTTGGTGCAAATCTAGAAGTTCCCCGACATACCCGTCTCCACTCGAGAGGAATCACGAGGGTCCCGCCCACATCCAGAGGAGCCCCGTTTCCGCCTCGTAGCTCGAGATGAGGGATCCTTTCCCTGCTTCGGCGGGAAAGAGTTCCCGGCGTTCCCGTCGCATCTCAAGAGGAGGCCCTCTCAACAGGAACGGCGAGAGGAACTCCAGGGTCGTGCCACCATTCCAAGAGTCCCCCAGATGTCTCAGTCCATTCCAAAGGAACCTCTTTTCCCTTCACCGGCTCGTCTTTCACGCCGAGGATCGACTCACACCAAGGTGGCACGTGGCACAGCCCTGTGGGAAAGCCTCGTGGGAAAGCCTCGAGGGACAGCCTCGAGGGAAAGCCACAGATCCCTTGATCCACGTGACAGGAAGCGTGACACTACTGCTGCAGCTCGGGAGGAAAGCGCACGTGCATGCCCCCACTCGAGACGACGCCTGACTCCCCTGGGGAGACTCAGGAGCACCACAAGATCCATGGCAACACTGGAGAGGAATCCTCAGCTTCCGGCCCCGACTCCACACAAGGACTGAGGCCCCGGCATGTACGGGAGAGGAATCCCGAGAGGTCCCCTAGCAACTCGCATGGGGACTGGCCTTTCCTGAGGCCACCAGAGCGGGTGCCTGAGGTCCCCGTCGTAAGTCGAGAAGACCAGCCGCAACTCGAGAAAATCCAGGAGGTTCTCCCCTCCAGGCGAGATGAGGCCCATTTCCGCTGAGGCGTCTCGAGGCTGATCACACCTCACCTCTGGAACTTCGAAAGGGTCCTTCACACCCTTGCTGCAAATCTAGAAGTTCCCCGACATACCCGTCTCCACTCGAGAGGAATCACGAGGGTCCCGCCCACATCCAGAGGAGCCCCGTTTCCGCCTCGTAGCTCGAGATGAGGGATCCTTTCCCTGCTTCGTCGGGAAAGAGTTCCCGGCGTTCCCGTCGCATCTCAAGAGGAGGCCCTCTCAACAGGAACGGCGAGAGGAACTCCAGGGTCGTGCCACCATTCCAAGAGTCCCCCAGATGTCTCAGTCCATTCCAGAGGAACCTCTTTTCCCTTCACCGGCTCGTCTTTCACGCCGAGGATCGACTCACACCAAGGTGGCACGTGGCACAGCCCTGTGGGAAAGCCTCGTGGGAAAGCCTCGAGGGACAGCCTCGAGGGAAAGCCACAGATCCCTTGATCCACGTGACAGGAAGCTTGACACTACTGCTGCAGCTCGGGAGGAAAGCGCACGTGCATGCCCCCACTCGAGACGAGGCCTGACTCCCCTGGGGAGACTCAGAAGCACCCCAAGATCCATGGCAACACTGGAGAGGAATCCTCAGGTTCCGGCCCCGACTCCACACAAGGACTGAGGCCCCGGCATGGACGGGAGAGGAATCCTGAGAGATCCCCTAGCAACTCGCATGGGGACTGGCCTTTCCTGAGGCCACCAGAGCGGGTGCCTGAGGTCCCCGTCGTAAGTCGAGAAGACCAGCCGCAACTCGAGAAAATCCAGGAGGTTCTCCCCTCCAGGCGAGATGAGGCCCATTTCCGCTGAGGCGTCTCGAGGCTGATCACACCTCACCTCTGGAACTTCGAAAGGGTCCTTCACACCCTTGGTGCAAATCTAGAAGTTCCCCGACATACCGTCTCCACTCGAGAGGAATCACGAGGGTCCCGCCCACATCCAGAGGAGCCCCGTTTCCGCCTCGTAGCTCGAGATGAGGGATCCTTTCCCTGCTTCGTCGGGAAAGAGTTCCCGGCGTTCCCGTCGCATCTCAAGAGGAGGCCCTCTCAACAGGAACGGCGAGAGGAACTCCACGGTCGTGCCACCATTCCAAGAGTCCCCCAGATGTCTCAGTCCATTCCAGAGGAACCTCTTTTCCCTTCACCGGCTCGTCTTTCACGCCGAGGATCGACTCACACCAAGGTGGCACGTGGCACAGCCCTGTGGGAAAGCCTCGTGGGAAAGCCTCGAGGGACAGCCTCGAGGGAAAGCCACAGATCCCTTGATCCACGTGACAGGAAGCGTGACACTACTGCTGCAGCTCGGGAGGAAAGCGCACGTGCATGCCCCCACTCGAGACGAGGCCTGACTCCCCTGGGGAGACTCAGAAGCACCCCAAGATCCATGGCAACACTGGAGAGGAATCCTCAGGTTCCGGCCCCGACTCCACACAAGGACTGAGGCCCCGGCATGGATGGGAGAGGAATCCCGAGAGGTCCCCTAGCAACTCGCATGGGGACTGGCCTTTCCTGAGGCCACCAGAGCGGGTCCCTGAGGTCCCCGTCGTAAGTCGAGAAGACCAGCCGCAACTCGAGAAAATCCAGGAGGTTCTCCCCTCCAGGCGAGATGAGGCCCATTTCCGCTGAGGCGTCTCGAGGCTGATCACACCTCACCTCTGGAACTTCGAAAGGGTCCTTCACACCCTTGGTGCAAATCTAGAAGTTCCCCGACATACCCGTCTCCACTCGAGAGGAATCACGAGGGTCCCGCTCACATCCAGAGGAGCCCCGTTTCCGCCTCGTAGCTCGAGATGAGGGATCCTTTCCCTGCTTCGTCGGGAAAGAGTTCCCGGCGTTCCCGTCGCATCTCAAGAGGAGGCCGTCTCAACAGGAACGGCGAGAGGAACTCCAGGGTCGTGCCACCATTCCAAGAGTCCCCCAGATGTCTCAGTCCATTCCAGAGGATCCTCTTTTCCCTTCACCGGCTCGTCTTTCACGCCGAGGATCGACTCACACCAAGGTGGCACGTGGCACAGCCCTGTGGGAAAGCCTCGTGGGCAAGCCTCGAGGGACAGCCTCGAGGGAAAGCCACAGATCCCTTGATCCACGTGACAGGAAGCGTGACACTACTGCTGCAGCTCGGGAGGAAAGCGCACGTGCATGCCCCCACTCAAGACGACGCCTGACTCCCCTGGGGAGACTCAGGAGCACCCCAAGATCCATGGCAACACTGGAGAGGAATCCTCAGGTTCCGGCCCCGACTCCACACAAGGACTGAGGCCCCGGCATGGACGGGAGAGGAATCCCGAGAGGTCCCCTAGCAACTCGCATGGGGACTGGCCTTTCCTGAGGCCACCAGAGCGGGTGCCTGAGGTCCCCGTCGTAAGTCGAGAAGACCAGCCGCAACTCGAGAAAATCCAGGAGGTTCTCCCCTCCAGGCGAGATGAGGCCCATTTCCGCTGAGGCGTCTCGAGGCTGATCACACCTCACCTCTGGAACTTCGAAAGGGTCCTTCACACCCTTGGTGCAAATCTAGAAGTTCCCCGACATACCCGTCTCCACTCGAGAGGAATCACGAGGGTCCCGCCCACATCCAGAGGAGCCCCGTTTCCGCCTCGTAGCTCGAGATGAGGGATCCTTTCCCTGCTTCGTCGGGAAAGAGTTCCCGGCGTTCCCGTCGCATCTCAAGAGGAGGCCCTCTCAACAGGAACGGCGAGAGGAACTCCAGGGTCGTGCCACCATTCCAAGAGTCCCCCAGATGTCTCAGTCCATTCCAGAGGAACCTCTTTTCCCTTCACCGGCTCGTCTTTCACGCCGAGGATCGACTCACACCAAAGTGGCACGTGGCACAGCCCTGTGGGAAAGCCTCGTGGGCAAGCCTCGAGGGACAGCCTCGAGGGAAAGCCACAGATCCCTTGATCCACCTGACAGGAAGCGTGACACTACTGCTGCAGCTCGGGAGGAAAGCGCACGTGCATGCCCCCACTCGAGACGAGGCCTGACTCCCCTGGGGAGACTCAGAAGCACCCCAAGATCCATGGCAACACTGGAGAGGAATCCTCAGGTTCCGGCCCCGACTCCACACAAGGACTGAGGCCCCGGCATGTACGGGAGAGGAATCCCGAGAGGTCCCCTAGCAACTCGAATGGGGACTGGCCTTTCCTGAGGCCACCAGAGCGGGTCCCTGAGGTCCCCGTCGTAACTCGAGAAGACCTGCCGCAACTCGAGAAAATCCAGGAGGTTCTCCCCTCCAGGCGAGATGAGGCTCATTTCCGCTGAGGCGTCTCGAGGCTGATCACACCTCCCCTCTGGAACTTCGAAAGGGTCCTTCACACCCTTGGTGCAAATCAAGAAGTTCCCCGACACACCCGTCTCCACTCGAGAGGAATCACGAGGGTCCCGCCCACATCCAGAGGAGCCCCGTTTCTGCCTCGTAGCTCGAGATGAGGTATCCTTTCCCTGTTTCATCGGGAAAGAGTTCCCGACGTTCCCGTCACATCTCAAGAGGAGGCCCTCTCAACTGGAACGGCGAGAGGAACTCCAGGGTCGTGCCACCATTCCAAGAGTCCCCCAGATGTCTCAGTCCACTCCAGAGGAACCTCTTTTCCCTTCACCGGCTCGTCTTTCAGGCTGAGGATCGACTCACACCAAGGGGGCACGTGGCACAGCCCTGTGGGAAAGCCTCGTGGGAAAGCCTCGAGGGACAGCCTCGAGGGAAAGCCACAGATCCCTTGATCCACGTGACAGGAAGCGTGACACTACTGCTGCAGCTCGGGAGGAAAGCGCACGTGCATGCCCCCACTCGAGACGAGGCCTGACTCCCCTGGGGAGACTCAGAAGCACCCCAAGATCCATGGCAACACTGGAGAGGAATCCTCAGGTTCCGGCCCCGACTCCACACAAGGACTGAGACCCCGGCATGGACGGGAGAGGAATCCCGAGAAGTCCCCTAGCAACTCGCATGGGGACTGGCCTTTCCTGAGGCCACCAGAGCGGGTCCCTGAGGTCCCCGTCGTAACTCGAGAAGACCTGCCGCAACTCGAGAAAATCCAGGAGGTTCTCCCCTCCAGGCGAGATGAGGCCCATTTCCGCTGAGGCGTCTCGAGGCTGATCACACCTCACCTCTGGAACTTTGAAAGGCTCCTTCACACCCTTGGTGCAAATCAAGAAGTTCCCCGACATACCCGTCTCCACTCGAGAGGAATCACGAGGGTCCCGCCCACATCCAGAGGAGCCCCGTTTCCGCCTCGTAGCTCGAGATGAGGGATCCTTTCCCTGCTTCGTCGGGAAAGAGTTCCCGGCGTTCCCGTCGCATCTCAAGAGGAGGCCCTCTCAATAGGAACGGCGAGAGGAACTCCAGGGTTGTGCCATGTTTCCAAGAGTCCCCAGATGTCTCAGTCCATTCCAGAGGAACCTCTTTTCCCTTCACCGGCTCGTCTTTCACGCCGAGGATCGACTCACACCAATGTGGCACGTGGTACAGCCCTGTGGAAAAGACTCGTGGGAAAGCCTCGAGGGACAGCCTCGAGGGAAAGCCACAGATCCCTTGATCCACGTGACAGAAAGAGTGACACTACTGCTGCAGCTCGGGAGGAAAGTGCACGTGCATGCCCCCACTCGAGACGAGGCCTGACTCCCCTGGGGAGACTCAGAAGCACCCCAGGATCCATGGCAACACTGGAGAGGAATCCTCAGGTTCCGGCCACGACTCCACACAAGGACTGAGGCCCCGGCATGGACGGGAGAGGAATCCCGAGAGGTCCCCTAGCAACTCGCATGGGGACTGGCCTTTCCTGAGGCCACCAGAGCGGGTCCCTGAGGTCCCCGTCGTAACTCGAGAAGACCTGCCGAAACTCGAGAAAATCCAGGAGGTTCTCCCCTCCAGGCGAGATGAGGCCCATTTCCGCTGAGGCGTCTCGAGGCTGATCACACCTCACCTCTGGAACTTCGAAAGGCTCCTTCACACCCTTGGTGCAAATCAAGAAGTTTCCCGACATACCCGTCTCCACTCGAGAGGAATCACGAGAGTCCCGCCCACATCCAGAGGAGCCCCGTTTCCGCCTCGTAGCTCGAGATGAGGGATCCTTTCCCTGCTTCGTCGGGAAAGAGTTCCCGGCGTTCCCGTCGCATCTCAAGAGGAGGCCCTCTCAACAGGAACGGCGAGAGGAACTCCAGGGTCGTGCCACCATTCCAAGAGTCCCCCAGATGTCTCAGTCCATTCCAGAGGAACCTCTTTTCCCTTCACCGGCTCGTCTTTCACGCCGAGGATCGATTCACACCAAGGTGGCACGTGGCACAGCACAGTGGGAAAGCCTCGTGGGAAAGCCTCGAGGGACAGCCTCGAGGGAAAGCCACAGATCCCTTGATCCACGTGACAGGAAGCGTGACACTACTGCTGCAGCTCGGGAGGAAAGCGCACGTGCATGCCCCCACTCGAGACGAGGCCTGACTCCCCTGGGGAGACTCAGAAGCACCCCAAGATCCATGGCAACACTGGAGAGGAATCCTCAGGTTCCGGCCCCGACTCCACACAAGGACTGAGGCCCCGGCATGGACGGGAGAGGAATCCCGAGAGGTCCCCTAGCAACTCGCATGGGGACTGGCCTTTCCTGAGGCCACCAGAGCGGGTCCCTGAGGTCCCCGTCGTAACTCGAGAAGACCTGCCGCAACTCGAGAAAATCCAGGAGGTTCTCCCCTCCAGGAGAGATGAGGCCCATTTCCGCTGAGGCGTCTCGAGGCTGATCACACCTCACCTCTGGCACTTCGAAAGGGTCCTTCACACCCTTGGTGCAAATCAAGAAGTTCCCCGACATACCCGTCTCCACTCGAGAGGAATCACGAGGGTCCCGCCCACATCCAGAGGAGCCCCGTTTCCGCCTCGTAGCTCGAGATGAGGGATCCTTTCCCTGCTTCGTCGGGAAAGAGTTCCCGGCGTTCCCGTCGCATCTCAAGAGGAGGCCCTCTCAACAGGAACGGCGAGAGGAACTCCAGGGTCGTGCCACCATTCCAAGAGTCCCCCAGATGTCTCAGTCCATTCCAGAGGAACCTCTTTTCCCTTCACCGGCTCGTCTTTCACGCCGAGGATCGACTCACACCAAAGTGGCACGTGGCACAGCCCTGTGGGAAAGCCTCGTGGGAAAGCCTCGAGGGACAGCCTCGAGGGAAAGCCACAGATCCCTTGATCCACCTGACAGGAAGCGTGACACTACTGCTGCAGCTCGGGAGGAAAGTGCACGTGCATGCCCCCACTCGAGACGAGGCCTGACTCCCCTGGGGAGACTCAGAAGCACCCCAAGATCCATGGCAACACTGGAGAGGAATCCTCAGGTTCCGGCCCCGACTCCACACAAGGACTGAGGCCCCGGCATGGACGGGAGAGGAATCCCGAGAGGTCCCCTAGCAACTCGCATGGGGACTGGCCTTTCCTGAGGCCACCAGAGCGGGTCCCTGAGGTCCCAGTCGTAACTCGAGAAGACCTGCCGCAACTCGTGAAAATCCAGGAGGTTCTCCCCTCCAGGCGAGATGAGGCCCATTTCCGCTGAGGCGTCTCGAGGCTGATCACACCTCACCTCTGGAACTTCGAAAGGCTCCTTCACACCCTTGGTGCAAATCAAGAAGTTCCCCGACATACCCGTCTCCACTCGAGAGGAATCACGAAGGTCCCGCCCACATCCAGAGGAGCCCCGTTTCCGCCTCGTAGCTCGAGATGAGGGATCCTTTCCCTGCTTCGTCGGGAAAGAGTTCCCGGCCTTCCCGTCGCATCTCAAGAGGAGGCCCTCTCAACAGGAACGGCGAGAGGAACTCCAGGGTCGTGCCACCATTCAAAGAGTCCCCCAGATGTCTCAGTCCATTCCCGACGAACCTCTTTTCCCTTCACTGGCTCGTCTTTCACGCCGAGGATCGACTCACACCAAGGTGGCACGTGGCACAGCCCTGTGGGAAAGCCTCGTGAGAAAGCCTCGAGGGACAGCCTCGAGGGAAAGCCACAGATCCCATGATCCACGTGACAGGAAGCGTGACACTACTGCTGCAGCTCGGGAGGAAAGCGCACGTGCATGCCCCCACTCGAGACGAGGCCTGACTCCCCTGGGGAGACTCAGAAGCACCCCAAGATCCATGGCAACACTGGAGAGGAATCGTCAGGTTCCGGCCCCGACTCCACACAAGGACTGAGGCCCCGGCATGGACGGGAGAGGAATCCCGAGAGGTCCCCTAACAACTCGCATGGGGACTGGCCTTTCCTGAGGCCACCAGAGCGGGTCCCTGAGGCCCCCGTCGTAACTCGTGAAGACCTGCCGCAACTCGAGAAAATCCAGGAGGTTCTCCCCTCCAGGCGAGATGAGGCCCATTTCCGCTGAGGCGTCTCGAGGCTGATCACACCTCCCCTCTGGAACTTCAAAAGGGTCCTTCACACCATTGGTGCAAATCAAGAAGTTCCCCGACATACCCGTCTCCACTCGAGAGGAATCACGAGGGTCCCGCCCACATCCAGAGGAGCCCCGTTTCCGCCTCGTAGCTCGAGATGAGGGATCCTTTCCCTGCTTCGTCGGGAAAGAGTTCCCGGCGTTCCCGTCGCATCTCAAGAGGAGGCCCTCTCAACAGGAACGGCGAGAGGAACTCCAGGGTCGAGCCAGCATTCCAAGAGTCCCCCAGATGTCTCAGTCCATTCCTGAGGAACCTCTTTTCCCTTCACCGGCTCGTCTTTCACGCCGAGGATCGACTCACACCAAGGTGGCACGTGGCACAGCCCTGTGGGAAAGCCTCGTGGGAAAGCCTCGAGGGACAGCCTCGAGAGAAAGCCACAGATCCCTTGATCCACCTGACAGGAAGCGTGACACTACTGCTGCAGCTCGGGAGGAAAGCACACGTGCATGCCCCCACTCGAGACGAGGCCTGACTCCCCTGGGGAGACTCAGAAGTACCCCAAGATCCATGGCAACACTGGAGAGGAATCCTCAGGTTCCGGCACCGACTCCACACAAGGACTGAGGCCCCGGCATGGACGGGAGAGGAATCCCGAGAGGTCCCCTAGCAACTCGCATGGGGACTGGCCTTTCCTGAGGCCACCAGAGCGGGTCCCTGAGGTCCCCGTCGTAACTCGAGAAGACCTGCCGCAACTTGAGAAAATCCAGGAGGTTCTCCCCTCCAGGCGAGATGAGGCCCATTTCCGCTGAGGCGTCTCGAGGCTGATCACACCTCACCTCTGGAACTTCGAAAGGCTCCTTCACACCCTTGGTGCAAATCAAGAAGTTCCCCGACATACCCGTCTCCACTCGAGAGGAATCACGAAGGTCCCGCCCACATCCAGAGGAGCCCCGTTTCCGCCTCGTAGCTCGAGATGAGGGATACTTTCCCTGCTTCGTCGGGAAAGAGTTCCCGGCCTTCCCGTCGCATCTCAAGAGGAGGCGCCCTCAACAGGAACGGCGAGAGGAACTCCAGGGTTGTGCCATCCTTCCAAGAGTCCCCAGATGTCTCAGTCCATTCCAGAGGAACCTCTTTTCCCTTCACCGGCTCGTCTTTCACGCCGAGGATCGACTCACACCAAGGTGGCACGTGGCACAGCCCTGTGGGAAAGCCTCGTGGGAAAGCCTCGAGGGACAGCCTCGAGGGAAAGCCACAGATCCCTTGATCCACGTGACAGGAAGCGTGACACTACAGCTGCAGCTCGGGAGGAAAGTGCACGTGCATGCCCCCACTCGAGACGAGGCCTGACTCCCCTGGGGAGACTCAGAAGCACCCCAAGATCCATGGCAACACTGGAGAGGAATCCTCAGGTTCCGGCCCCGACTCCACACAAGGACTGAGGCCCCGGCATGGACGGGAGAGGAATCCCGAGAGGTCCCCTAGCAACTCGCATGGGGACTGGCCTTTCCTGAGGCCACCAGAGCGGGTCCCTGAGGCCCCCGTCGTAACTCGTGAAGACCTGCCGCAACTCGAGAAAATCCAGGAGGTTCTCCCCTCCAGGCGAGATGAGGCCCATTTCCGCTGAGGCGTCTCGAGGCTGATCACACCTCCCCTCTGGAACTTCAAAAGGGTCCTTCACACCCTTGGTGCAAATCAAGAAGTTCCCCGACATACCCGTCTCCACTCGAGAGGAATCACGAGGGTCCCGCCCACATCCAGAGGAGCCCCGTTTCCGCCTCGTAGCTCGAGATGAGGATCCTTTCCCTGCTTCGTCGGGAAAGAGTTCCCGGCGTTCCCGTCGCATCTCAAGAGGAGGCCCTCTCAACTGGAACGGCGAGAGGAACTCCAGGGTCGTGCCACCATTCCAAGAGTCCCCCAGATGTCTCAGTCCACTCCAGAGGAACCTCTTTTCCCTTCACCGGCTCGTCTTTCAGGCCGAGGATCGACTCACACCAAGGTGGCACGTGGCACAGCCCTGTGGGAAAGCCTCGTGGGAAAGCCTCGAGGGACAGCCTCGAGGGAAAGCCACAGATCCCTTGATCCACGTGACAGGAAGCGTGACACTACTGCTGCAGCTCGGGAGGAAAGTGCACGTGCATGCCCCCACTCGAGACGAGGCCTGACTCCCCTGGGGAGACTCAGAAGCACCCCAAGATCCATGGCAACACTGGAGAGGAATCCTCAGGTTCCGGCCCCGACTCCACACAACGACTGAGACCCCGGCATGGACGGGAGAGGAATCCCGAGAGGTCCCCTAGCAACTCGCATGGGGACTGGCCTTTCCTGAGGCCACCAGAGCGGGTCCCTGAGGTCCCCGTCGTAAGTCGAGAAGTCCTGCCGAAACTCGAGAAAATCCAGGAGGTTCTCCCCTCCAGGCGAGATGAGGCCCATTTCCACTGAGGCGTCTCGAGGCTGATCACACCTCAACTCTGGAACTTTGAAAGGCTCCTTCACACCCTTGGTGCAAATCAAGAAGTTCCCCGACATACCCGTCTCCACTCGAGAGGAATCACGAGGGTCCCGCCCACATCCAGAGGAGCCCCGTTTCCGCCTCGTAGCTCGAGATGAGGGATCCTTTCCCTGCTTCGTCGGGAAAGAGTTCCCGGCGTTCCCGTCGCATCTCAAGAGGAGGCGCCCTCAACAGGAACGGCGAGAGGAACTCCAGGGTTGTGCCATCCTTCCAAGAGTCCCCAGATGTCTCAGTCCATTCCAGAGGAACCTCTTTTCCCTTCACCGGCTCGTCTTTCACGCCGAGGATCGACTCACACCAAGGTGGCACGTGGCACAGCCCTGTGGGAAAGACTCGTGGGAAAGCCTCGAGGGACAGCCTCGAGGGAAAGCCACAGATCCCTTGATCCACGTGCCAGGAAGCGTGACACTACTGCTGCAGCTCGGGAGGAAAGCGCACGTGCATGCCCCCACTCGAGACGAGGCCTGACTCCCCTGGGGAGACTCAGAAGCACCCCAAGATCCATGGCAACACTGGAGAGGAATCCTCAGGTTCCGGCCCCGACTCCACACAAGGACTGAGGCCCCGGCATGGACGGGAGAGGAATCCCGAGAGGTCCCCTAGCAACTCGCATGGGGACTGGCCTTTCCTGAGGCCACCAGAGCGGGTCCCTGAGGTCCCCGTCGTAACTCGAGAAGACCTGCCGCAACTTGAGAAAATCCAGGAGGTTCTCCCCTCCAGGCGAGATGAGGCCCATTTCCGCTGAGGCGTCTCGAGGCTGATCACACCTCACCTCTGGAACTTCGAAAGGCTCCTTCACACCCTTGGTGCAAATCAAGAAGTTCCCCGACATACCCGTCTCCACTCGAGAGGAATCACGAAGGTCCCGCCCACATCCAGAGGAGCCCCGTTTCCGCCTCGTAGCTCGAGATGAGGGATCCTTTCCCTGCTTCGTCGGGAAAGAGTTCCCGGCCTTCCCGTCGCATCTCAAGAGGAGGCCCTCTCAACAGGAACGGCGAGAGGAACTCCAGGGTCGTGCCACCATTCAAAGAGTCCCCCAGATGTCTCAGTCCATTCCCGACGAACCTCTTTTCCCTTCACTGGCTCGTCTTTCACGCCGAGGATCGACTCACACCAAGGTGGCATGTGGCACAGCCCTGTGGGAAAGCCTCGTGGGAAAGCCTCGAGGGACAGCCTCGAGGGAAAGCCACAGATCCCTTGATCCACGTGACAGGAAGCGTGACAGTACTGCTGCAGCTCGGGAGGAAAGCGCACGTGCATGCCCCCACTCGAGACGAGGCCTGACTCCCCTGGGGAGACTCAGAAGCACCCCAAGATCCATGGCAACATTCGAGAGGAATCCTCAGGTTCCGGCCCCGACTCCACACAAGGACTGAGGCCCCGGCATGGATGGGAGAGGAATCCCGAGAGGTCCCCTAGCAACTCGCATGGGGACTGGCCTTTCCTGAGGCCACCAGAGCGGGTCCCTGTGGTCCCCGTCGTAACTCGAGAAGACCTGCCGCAACTCGAGAAAATCCAGGAGGTTCTCCCCTCCAGGCGAGATGAGGCCCATTTCCGCTGAGGCGTCTCGACTAGGCTGATCACACCTCACCTCTGGAACTTTGAAAGGCTCCTTCACACCCTTGGTGCAAATCAAGAAGTTCCCCGACATACCCGTCTCCACTCGAGAGGAATCTCGAGGGTCCCGCCCACATCCAGAGGAGCCCCGTTTCCGCCTCGTAGCTCGAGATGAGGGATCCTTTCCCTGCTTCGTCGGGAAAGAGTTCCCGGCCTTCCCGTCGCATCTCAAGAGGAGGCCCTCTCAACAGGAACGGCGAGAGGAACTCCAGGGTCGAGCCAGCATTCCAAGAGTCCCCCAGATGTCTCAGTCCATTCCTGAGGAACCTCTTTTCCCTTCACCGGCTCGTCTTTCACGCCGAGGATCGACTCACACCAAGGTGGCACGTGGCACAGCCCTGTGGGAAAGCCTCGTGGGAAAGCCTCGAGGGACAGCCTCGAGAGAAAGCCACAGATCCCTTGATCCACCTGACAGGAAGCGTGACACTACTGCTGCAGCTCCGGAGGAAAGCACACGTGCATGCCCCCAATCGAGACGAGGCCTGACTCCCCTGGGGAGACTCAGAAGCACCCCAAGATCCATGGCAACACTGGAGAGGAATCCGGAGGTTCCGGCCCCGACTCCACACAAGGACTGAGGCCCCGGCATGGACGGGAGAGGAATCCCGAGAGGTCCCCTAGCAACTCGAATGGGGACTGGCCTTTCCTGAGGCCACCAGAGCGGGTCCCTGAGGTCCCCGTCGTAACTCGAGAAGACCTGCCGCAACTCGAGAAAATCCAGGAGGTTCTCCCCTCCAGGCGAGATGAGGCTCATTTCCGCTGAGGCGTCTCGAGGCTGATCACACCTCCCCTCTGGAACTTCGAAAGGGTCCTTCACACCCTTGGTGCAAATCAAGAAGTTCCCCGACATACCCGTCTCCACTCGAGAGGAATCACGAGGGTCCCGCCCACATCCAGAGGAGCCCCGTTTCCGCCTCGTAGCTCGAGATGAGGTATCCTTTCCCTGCTTCGTCGGGAAAGAGTTCCCGGCGTTCCCGTCGCATCTCAAGAGGAGGCGCCCACAACAGGAACGGCGAGAGGAACTCCAGGGTTGTGCCATCCTTCCAAGAGTCCCCAGATGTCTCAGTCCATTCCAGAGGAACCTCTTTTCCCTTCACCGGCTCGTCTTTCACGCCGAGGATCGACTCACACCAAGGTGGCACGTGGCACAGCCCTGTGGGAAAGCCTCGTGGGAAAGCCTCGAGGGACAGCCTCGAGGGAAAGCCACAGATCCCTTGATCCACGTGACAGGAAGCGTGACACTACTGCTGCAGCTCGGGAGGAAAGCGCACGTGCATGCCCCCACTCGAGACGAGGCCTGACTCCCCTGGGGAGACTCAGAAGCACCCCAAGATCCATGGCAACATTCGAGAGGAATCCTCAGGTTCCGGCCCCGACTCCACACAAGGACTGAGGCCCCGGCATGGATGGGAGAGGAATCCCGAGAGGTCCCCTAGCAACTCGCATGGGGACTGGCCTTTCCTGAGGCCACCAGAGCGGGTCCCTGAGGTCCCCGTCGTAACTCGAGAAGACCTGCCGCAACTCGAGAAAATCCAGGAGGTTCTCCCCTCCAGGCGAGATGAGGCCCATTTCCGCTGAGGCGTCTCGACTAGGCTAATCACACCTCACCTCTGGAACTTTGAAAGGCTCCTTCACACCCTTGGTGCAAATCAAGAAGTTCCCCGACATACCCGTCTCCACTCGAGAGGAATCTCGAGGGTCCCGCCCACATCCAGAGGAGCCCCGTTTCCGCCTCGTAGCTCGAGATGAGGGATCCTTTCCCTGCTTCGTCGGGAAAGAGTTCCCGGCGTTCCCGTCGCATCTCAAGAGGAGGCCCTCTCAACAGGAACGGCGAGAGGAACTCCAGGGTCGTGCCACCATTCCAAGAGTCCCCCAGATGTCTCAGTCCATTCCAGAGGAACCTCTTTTCCCTTCACCGGCTCGTCTTTCACAACGAGGATCGACTCACACCAAGCTGGCACGTGGCACAGCCCTGTGGGAAAGCCTCGTGGGAAAGCCTCGAGGGACAGCCTCGAGGGAAAGCCACAGATCCCTTGATCCACGTGACAGGAAGCGTGACACTACTGCTGCAGCTCGGGAGGAAAGCGCACGTGCATGCCCCCACTCGAGACGAGGCCTGACTCCCCTGGGGAGACTCAGAAGCACCCCAAGATCCATGGCAACACTGGAGAGGAATCCTCAGGTTCCGGCCCCGACTCCACACAAGGACTGAGGCCCCGGCATGGACGGGAGAGGAATCCCGAGAGGTCCCCTAGCAACTCGCATGTGGACTGGCCTTTCCTGAGGCCACCAGAGCGGGTCCCTGAGGCCCCCGTCGTAACTCGTGAAGACCTGCCGCAACTCGAGAAAATCCAGGAGGTTCTCCCCTCCAGGCGAGATGAGGCCCATTTCCGCTGAGGCGTCTCGAGGCTGATCACACCTCCCCTCTGGAACTTCAAAAGGGTCCTTCACACCCTTGGTGCAAATCAAGAAGTTCCCCGACATACCCGTCTCCACTCGAGAGGAATCACGAGGGTCCCGCCCACATCCAGAGGAGCCCCGTTTCTGCCTCGTAGCTCGAGATGAGGGATCCTTTCCCTGCTTCGTCGGGAAAGAATTCCCGGCGTTCCCGTCGCATCTCAAGAGGAGGCCCTCTCAACAGGAACGGCGAGAGGAACTCCAGGGTCGAGCCAGCATTCCAAGAGTCCCCCAGATATCTCAGTCCATTCCTGAGGAACCTCTTTTCCCTTCACCGGCTCGTCTTTCACGCCGAGGATCGACTCACACCAAGGTGGCACGTGGCACAGCCCTGTGGGAAAGCCTCGTGGGAAAGCCTCGAGGGACAGCCTCGAGAGAAAGCCACAGATCCCTTGATCCACCTGACAGGAAGCGTGACACTACTGCTGCAGCTCGGGAGGAAAGCACACGTGCATGCCCCCACTCGAGACGAGGCCTGACTCCCCTGGGGAGACTCAGAAGCACCCCAAGATCCATGGCAACACTGGAGAGGAATCCGGAGGTTCCGGCCCCGACTCCACACAAGGACTGAGGCCCCAGCATGTACGGGAGAGGAATCCCGAGAGGTCCCCTAGCAACTCGAATGGGGACTGGCCTTTCCTGAGGCCACCAGAGCGGGTCCCTGAGGTCCCCGTCGTAACTCGAGAAGACCTGCCGCAACTCGAGAAAATCCAGGAGGTTCTCCCCTCCAGGCGAGATGAGGCTCATTTCCGCTGAGGCGTCTCGAGGCTGATCACACCTCCCCTCTGGAACTTCGAAAGGGTCCTTCACACCCTTGGTGCAAATCAAGAAGTTCCCCGACATACCCGTCTCCACTCGAGAGGAATCACGAGGGTCCCGCCCACATCCAGAGGAGCCCCGTTTCCGCCTCGTAGCTCGAGATGAGGTATCCTTTCCCTGTTTCATCGGGAAAGAGTTCCCGACGTTCCCGTCGCATCTCAAGAGGAGGCCCTCTCACCTGGAACGGCGAGAGGAACTCCAGGGTCGTGCCACCATTCCAAGAGTCCCCCAGATGTCTCAGTCCACTCCAGAGGAACCTCTTTTCCCTTCACCGGCTCGTCTTTCAGGCCGAGGATCGACTCACACCAAGGTGGCACGTGGCACAGCCCTGTGGGAAAGCCTCGTGGGAAAGCCTCGAAAGACAGCCTCGAGGGAAAGCCACAGATCCCTTGATCCACGTGACAGGAAGCGTGACACTACTGCTGCAGCTCGGGAGGAAAGTGCACGTGCATGCCCCCACTCGAGACGAGGCCTGACTCCCCTGGGGAGACTCAGAAGCACCCCAAGATCCATGGCAACACTGGAGAGGAATCCTCAGGTTCCGGCCCCGACTCCACACAAGGACTGAGACCCCGGCATGGACGGGAGAGGAATCCCGAGAGGTCCCCTAGCAACACGCATGGGGACTGGCCTTTCCTGAGGCCACCAGAGCGGGTCCCTGAGGTCCCCGTCGTAACTCGAGAAGACCTGCCGAAACTCGAGAAAATCCAGGAGGTTCTCCCCTCCAGGCGAGATGAGGCCCATTTCCACTGAGGCGTCTCGAGGCTGATCACACCTCAACTCTGGAACTTTGAAAGGCTCCTTCACACCCTTGGTGCAAATCAAGAAGTTCCCCGACATACCCGTCTCCACTCGAGAGGAATCACGAGGGTCCCGCCCACATCCAGAGGAGCCCCGTTTCCGCCTCGTAGCTCGAGATGAGGGATCCTTTCCCTGCTTCGTCGGGAAAGAGTTCCCGGCGTTCCCGTCGCATCTCAAGAGGAGGCGCCCTCAACAGGAACGGCGAGAGGAACTCCAGGGTTGTGCCATCCTTCCAAGAGTCCCCAGATGTCTCAGTCCATTCCAGAGGAACCTCTTTTCCCTTCACCGGCTCGTCTTTCACGCCGAGGATCGACTCACACCAAGGCGGCACGTGGCACAGCCCTGTGGAAAAGCCTCGTGGGAAAGCCTCGAGGGACAGCCTCGAGGGAAAGCCACAGATCCCTTGATCCACGTGACAGGAAGAGTGACACTACTGCTGCAGCTCGGGAGGAAAGCGCACGTGCATGCCCCCACTCGAGACGAGGCCTGACTCCCCTGGGGAGACTCAGAAGCATCCCAGGATCCATGGCAACACTGGAGAGGAATCCTCAAGTTCCGGCCACGACTTCACACAAGGACTGAGGCCCCGGCATGGACGGGAGAGGAATCCCGAGAGGTCCCCTAGCAACTCGCATGGGGACTGGCCTTTCCTGAGGCCACCAGAGCGGGTCCCTGAGGTCCCCGTCATAACTCGAAAAGACCTGCCGAAACTCGAGAAAATCCAGGAGGTTCTCCCCTCCAGGCGAGATGAGGCCCATTTCCACTGAGGCGTCTCGAGGCTGATCACACCTCCCCTCTGGAACTTCGATAGGGTCATTCACACCCTTGGTGCAAATCAAGAAGTTCCCCGATATACCCGTCTCCACTCGAGAGGAATCACGAGGGTCCCGCCCACATCCAGAGGAGCCCCGTTTCCGCCTCATAGCTCGAGATGAGGGATCCTTTCCCTGCTTCGTCGGGAAAGAGTTCCCGGCGTTCCCGTCGCATCTCAAGAGGAGGCCCTCTCAACAGGAACGGCGAGAGGAACTCCAGGGACGTGCCACCATTCCAAGAGTCCCCCAGATGTCTCAGTCCATTCCAGAGGAACCTCTTTTCCCTTCACCGGCTCGTCTTTCACGCCGAGGATCGACTCACACCAAGGTGGCACGTGGCACAGCCCTGTGGGAAAGCCTCGTGGGAAAGCCTCGAGGGACAGCCTCGAGGGAAAGCCACAGATCCCTTGATCCACGTGACAGGAAGCGTGACAGTACTGCTGCAGCTCGGGAGGAAAGCGCACGTGCATGCCCCCACTCGAGACGAGGCCTGACTCCCCTGGGGAGACTCAGAAGCACCCCAAGATCCATGGCAACACTGGAGAGGAATGCTCAGGTTCCGGCCCCGACTCCACACAAGGACTGAGGCCCCGGCATGGACGGGAGAGCAATCCCGAGAGGTCCCCTAGCAACTCGGATGGGGACTGGCCTTTCCTGAGGCCACCAGAGCGGGTCCCTGAGGTCCCAGTCGTAACTCGAGAAGACCTGCCGCAACTCGAGAAAATCCAGGAGGTTCTCCCCTCCAGGCGAGATGAGGCCCATTTCCGCTGAGGCGTCTCGACTAGGCTGATCACACCTCACCTCTGGAACTTTGAAAGGCTCCTTCACACCCTTGGTGCAAATCAAGAAGTTCCCCGACATACCCGTCTCCACTCGAGAGTAATCTCGAGGGTCCCGCCCACATCCAGAGGAGCCCCGTTTCCGCCTCGTAGCTCGAGATGAGGGATCCTTTCCCTGCTTCGTCGGGAAAGAGTTCCTGGCGTTCCCGTCGCATCTCAAGAGGAGGCCCTCTCAACAGGAACGGCGAGAGGAACTCCAGGGTCGTGCCACCATTCCAAGAGTCCCCCAGATGTCTCAGTCCATTCCAGAGGAACCTCTTTCCCTTCACCGGCTCGTCTTTCACGCCGAGGATCGAATCACACCAAGGTGGCACGTGGCACAGCCCAGTGGGAAAGCCTCGTGGGAAAGCCTCGAGGGACAGCCTCGAGGGAAAGCCACAGATCCCTTGATCCACGTGACAGGAAGCGTGACACTACTGCTGCAGCTCGGGAGGAAAGCGCACGTGCATGCCCCCACTCGAGACGAGGCCTGACTCCCCTGGGGAGACTCAGAAGCACCCCAAGATCCATGGCAACACTGGAGAGGAATCCTCAGGTTCCGGCCCCGACTCCACACAAGGACTGAGGCCCCGGCATGGACGGGAGAGGAATCCCGAGAGGTCCCCTAGCAACTCGCATGGGGACTGGCCTTTCCTGAGGCCACCAGAGCGGGTCCCTGAGGTCCCCGTCGTAACTCGAGAAGACCTGCCGCAACTCGAGAAAATCCAGGAGGTTCTCCCCTCCAGGCGAGATGAGGCCAATTTCCGCTGAGGCGTCTCGAGGCTGATCACACCTCACCTCTGGAACCTCGAAAGGCTCCTTCACACCCTTGGTGCAAATCAAGAAGTTCCCCGACATACCCGTCTCCACTCGAGAGGAATCACGAGAGTCCCGCCCACATCCAGAGGAGCCCCGTTTCCGCCTCGTAGCTCGAGATGAGGGATCCTTTCCCTGCTTCGTCGGGAAAGAATTCCCGGCGTTCCCGTCGCATCTCAAGAGGAGGCCCTCTCAACAGGAACGGCGAGAGGAACTCCAGGGTCGTGCCACCATTCAAAGAGTCCCCCAGATGTCTCAGTACATTCCAGAGGAACCTCTTTTCCCTTCACCGGCTCGTCTTTCACGCCGAGGATCGACTCACACCAAGGTGGCACGTGGCAGAGCCCTGTGGGAAAGCCTCGTGGGAAAGCCTCGAGGGACAGCCTCGAGGG
Source organism: Budorcas taxicolor (assembly GCF_023091745.1). Classification (NCBI taxonomy): domain Eukaryota; kingdom Metazoa; phylum Chordata; class Mammalia; order Artiodactyla; family Bovidae; genus Budorcas; species Budorcas taxicolor. The sequence continues at coordinate 58,340 of NW_026292625.1, forward strand.
AAAGCCACAGATCCCTTGATCCACGTGACAGGAAGCGTGACAGTACTGCTGCAGCTCGGGAGGAAAGCGCACGTGCATGCCCCCACTCGAGACGAGGCCTGACTCCCCTGGGGAGACTCAGAAGCACCCCAAGATCCATGGCAACACTGGAGAGGAATCCTCAGGTTCCGACCCCGACTCCACACAAGAACTGAGGCCCCGGCATGGACGGGAGAGGAATCCCGAGAGGTCCCCTAGCAACTCGCATGGGGACTGGCCTTTCCTGAGGCCACCAGAGCGGGTCCCTGAGGTCCCCGTCGTAACTCGAGAAGACCTGCCGCAATTCGAGAAAATCCAGGAGGTTCTCCCCTCCAGGCGAGATGAGGCCCATTTCCGCTGAGGCGTCTCGAGGCTGATCACACCTCACCTCTGGAACTTTGAAAGGCTCCTTCACACCCTTGGTGCAAATCAAGAAGTTCCCCGACATACCCGTCTCCACTCGAGAGTTATCTCGAGGGTCCCGCCCACATCCAGAGGAGCCCCGTTTCCGCCTCGTAGCTCGAGATGAGGGATCCTTTCCCTGCTTCGTCGGGAAAGAGTTCCTGGCGTTCCCGTCGCATCTCAAGAGGAGGCCCTCTCAACAGGAACGGCGAGAGGAACTCCAGGGTCGTGCCACCATTCCAAGAGTCCCCCAGATGTCTCAGTCCATTCCAGAGGAACCTCTTTCCCTTCACCGGCTCGTCTTTCACGCCGAGGATCGAATCACACCAAGGTGGCACGTGGCACAGCCCAGTGGGAAAGCCTCGTGGGAAAGCCTCGAGGGACAGCCTCGAGGGAAAGCCACAGATCCCTTGATCCACGTGACAGGAAGCGTGACACTACTGCTGCAGCTCGGGAGGAAAGCGCACGTGCATGCCCCCACTCGAGACGAGGCCTGACTCCCCTGGGAAGACTCAGAAGCACCCCAAGATCCATGGCAACACTGGAGAGGAATCCTCAGGTTCCGGCCCCGACTCCACACAAGGACTGAGGCCCCGGCATGGACGGGAGAGGAATCCCGAGAGGTCCCCTAGCAACTCGCATGGGGACTGGCCTTTCCTGAGGCCACCAGAGCGGGTCCCTGAGGTCCCCGTCGTAACTCGAGAAGACCTGCCGCAACTCGAGAAAATCCAGGAGGTTCTCCCCTCCAGGCGAGATGAGGACAATTTCCGCTGAGGCGTCTCGAGGCTGATCACACCTCACCTCTGGAACTTCGAAAGGCTCCTTCACACCCTTGGTGCAAATCAAGAAGTTCCCCGACATACCCGTCTCCACTCGAGAGGAATCACGAGAGTCCCGCCCACATCCAGAGGAGCCCCGTTTCCGCCTCGTAGCTCGAGATGAGGGATCCTTTCCCTGCTTCGTCGGGAAAGAGTTCCCGGCGTTCCCGTCGCATCTCAAGAGGAGGCCCTCTCAACAGGAACGGCGAGAGGAACTCCAGGGTCGTGCCACCATTCCAAGAGTCCCCCAGATGTCTCAGTCCATTCCAGAGGAACCTCTTTTCCCTTCACAGGCTCGTCTTTCACGCCGAGGATCGACTCACACCAAGGTGGCACGTGGCACAGCCCTGTGGGAAAGCCTCGTGGGAAAGCCTCGAGGGACAGCCTCGAGGGAAAGCCACAGATCCCTTGATCCACGTGACAGGAAGCGTGACACTACTGCTGCAGCTCGGGAGGAAAGCGCACGTGCATGCCCCCACTCGAGACGAGGCCTGACTCCCCTGGGGAGACTCAGAAGCACCCCAAGATCCATGGCAACACTGGAGAGGAATCCTCAGGTTCCGACCCCGACTCCACACAAGGACTGAGGCCCCGGCATGGACGGGAGAGGAATCCCGAGAGGTCCCCTAGCAACTCGCATGGGGACTGGCCTTTCCTGAGGCCACCAGAGCGGGTCCCTGAGGTCCCCGTCGTAACTCGAGAAGACCTGCCGCAACGCGAGAAAATCCAGGAGGTTCTCCCCTCCAGGCGAGATGAGGCCCATTTCCGCTGAGGCGTCTCGAGGCTGATCACACCTCACCTCTGGAACTTTGAAAGGCTCCTTCACACCCTTGGTGCAAATCAAGAAGTTCCCCGACATACCCGTCTCCACTCGAGAGGAATCTCGAGGGTCCCGCCCACATCCAGAGGAGCCCCGTTTCCGCCTCGAAGCTCGAGATGAGGGATCATTTCCCTGCTTCGTCGGGAAAGAGTTCCTGGCGTTCCCGTCGCATCTCAAGAGGAGGCCCTCTCAACAGGAACGGCGAGAGGAACTCCAGGGTCGTGCCACCATTCCAAGAGTCCCCCAGATGTCTCAGTCCATTCCAGAGGAACCTCTTTCCCTTCACCGGCTCGTCTTTCACGCCGAGGATCGAATCACACCAAGGTGGCACGTGGCACAGCCCAGTGGGAAAGCCTCGTGGGAAAGCCTCGAGGGACAGCCTCGAGGGAAAGCCACAGATCCCTTGATCCACGTGACAGGAAGCGTGACACTACTGCTGCAGCTCGGGAGGAAAGCGCACGTGCATGCCCCCACTCGAGACGAGGCCTGACTCCCCTGGGGAGACTCAGAAGCACCCCAAGATCCATGGCAACACTGGAGAGGAATCCTCAGGTTCCGGCCCCGACTCCACACAAGGACTGAGGCCCCGGCATGGACGGGAGAGGAATCCCGAGAGGTCCCCTAGCAACTCGCATGGGGACTGGCCTTTCCTGAGGCCACCAGAGCGGGTCCCTGAGGTCCCCGTCGTAACTCGAGAAGACCTGCCGCAACTCGAGAAAATCCAGGAGGTTCTCCCCTCCAGGCGAGATGAGGCCAATTTCCGCTGAGGCGTCTCGAGGCTGATCACACCTCACCTCTGGAACTTCGAAAGGCTCCTTCACACCCTTGGTGCAAATCAAGAAGTTCCCCGACATACCCGTCTCCACTCGAGAGGAATCACGAGAGTCCCGCCCACATCCAGAGGAGCCCCGTTTCCGCCTCGTAGCTCGAGATGAGGGATCCTTTCCCTGCTTCGTCGGGAAAGAGTTCCCGGCGTTCCCGTCGCATCTCAAGAGGAGGCCCTCTCAACAGGAACGGCGAGAGGAACTCCAGGGTCGTGCCACCATTCCAAGAGTCCCCCAGATGTCTCAGTCCATTCCAGAGGAACCTCTTTTCCCTTCACAGGCTCGTCTTTCACGCCGAGGATCGACTCACACCAAGGTGGCACGTGGCACAGCCCTGTGGGAAAGCCTCGTGGGAAAGCCTCGAGGGACAGCCTCGAGGGAAAGCCACAGATCCCTTGATCCACGTGACAGGAAGCGTGACACTACTGCTGCAGCTCGGGAGGAAAGCGCAAGTGCATGCCCCCACTCGAGACGAGGCCTGACTCCCCTGGGGAGACTCAGAAGCACCCCAAGATCCATGGCAACACTGGAAAGGAATCCTCAGGTTCCGACCCCGACTCCACACAAGGACTGAGGCCCCGGCATGGACGGGAGAGGAATCCCGAGAGGTCCCCTAGCAACTCGCATGGGGACTGGCCTTTCCTGAGGCCACCAGAGCGGGTCCCTGAGGTCCCCGTCGTAACTCGAGAAGACCTGCCGCAACTCGAGAAAATCCAGGAGGTTCTCCCCTCCAGGCGAGATGAGGCCCATTTCCGCTGAGGCGTCTCGAGGCTGATCACACCTCACCTCTGGAACTTTGAAAGGCTCCTTCACACCCTTGGTGCAAATCAAGAAGTTCCCCGACATACCCGTCTCCACTCGAGAGGAATCTCGAGGGTCCCGCCCACATCCAGAGGAGCCCCGTTTCCGCCTCGTAGCTCGAGATGAGGGATCCTTTCCCTGCTTCGTCGGGAAAGAGTTCCTGGCGTTCCCGTCGCATCTCAAGAGGAGGCCCTCTCAACAGGAACGGCGAGAGGAACTCCAGGGTCGTGCCACCATTCCAAGAGTCCCCCAGATGTCTCAGTCCATTCCAGAGGAACCTCTTTCCCTTCACCGGCTCGTCTTTCACGCCGAGGATCGAATCACACCAAGGTGGCACGTGGCACAGCCCAGTGGGAAAGCCTCGTGGGAAAGCCTCGAGGGACAGCCTCGAGGGAAAGCCACAGATCCCTTGATCCACGTGACAGGAAGCGTGACACTACTGCTGCAGCTCGGGAGGAAAGCGCACGTGCATGCCCCCACTCGAGACGAGGCCTGACTCCCCTGGGGAGACTCAGAAGCACCCCAAGATCCATGGCAACACTGGAGAGGAATCCTCAGGTTCCGGCCCCGACTCCACACAAGGACTGAGGCCCCGGCATGGACGGGAGAGGAATCCCGAGAGGTCCCCTAGCAACTCGCATGGGGACTGGCCTTTCCTGAGGCCACCAGAGCGGGTCCCTGAGGTCCCCGTCGTAACTCGAGAAGACCTGCCGCAATTCGAGAAAATCCAGGAGGTTCTCCCCTCCAGGCGAGATGAGGCCCATTTCCGCTGAGGCGTCTCGAGGCTGATCACACCTCACCTCTGGAACTTTGAAAGGCTCCTTCACACCCTTGGTGCAAATCAAGAAGTTCCCCGACATACCCGTCTCCACTCGAGAGGAATCTCGAGGGTCCCGCCCACATCCAGAGGAGCCCCGTTTCCGCCTCGTAGCTCGAGATGAGGGATCCTTTCCCTGCTTCGTCGGGAAAGAGTTCCTGGCGTTCCCGTCGCATCTCAAGAGGAGGCCCTCTCAACAGGAACGGCGAGAGGAACTCCAGGGTCGTGCCACCATTCCAAGAGTCCCCCAGATGTCTCAGTCCATTCCAGAGGAACCTCTTTCCCTTCACCGGCTCGTCTTTCACGCCGAGGATGGAATCACACCAAGGTGGCACGTGGCACAGCCCAGTGGGAAAGCCTCGTGGGAAAGCCTCGAGGGACAGCCTCGAGGGAAAGCCACAGATCCCTTGATCCACGTGACAGGAAGCGTGACACTACTGCTGCAGCTCGGGAGGAAAGCGCACGTGCATGCCCCCACTCGAGACGAGGCCTGACTCCCCTGGGAAGACTCAGAAGCACCCCAAGATCCATGGCAACACTGGAGAGGAATCCTCAGGTTCCGGCCCCGACTCCACACAAGGACTGAGGCCCCGGCATGGACGGGAGAGGAATCCCGAGAGGTCCCCTAGCAACTCGCATGGGGACTGGCCTTTCCTGAGGCCACCAGAGCGGGTCCCTGAGGTCCCCGTCGTAACTCGAGAAGACCTGCCGCAACTCGAGAAAATCCAGGAGGTTCTCCCCTCCAGGCGAGATGAGGACAATTTCCGCTGAGGCGTCTCGAGGCTGATCACACCTCACCTCTGGAACTTCGAAAGGCTCCTTCACACCCTTGGTGCAAATCAAGAAGTTCCCCGACATACCCGTCTCCACTCGAGAGGAATCACGAGAGTCCCGCCCACATCCAGAGGAGCCCCGTTTCCGCCTCGTAGCTCGAGATGAGGGATCCTTTCCCTGCTTCGTCGGGAAAGAGTTCCCGGCGTTCCCGTCGCATCTCAAGAGGAGGCCCTCTCAACAGGAACGGCGAGAGGAACTCCAGGGTCGTGCCACCATTCCAAGAGTCCCCCAGATGTCTCAGTCCATTCCAGAGGAACCTCTTTTCCCTTCACAGGCTCGTCTTTCACGCCGAGGATCGACTCACACCAAGGTGGCACGTGGCACAGCCCTGTGGGAAAGCCTCGTGGGAAAGCCTCGAGGGACAGCCTCGAGGGAAAGCCACAGATCCCTTGATCCACGTGACAGGAAGCGTGACACTACTGCTGCAGCTCGGGAGGAAAGCGCACGTGCATGCCCCCACTCGAGACGAGGCCTGACTCCCCTGGGGAGACTCAGAAGCACCCCAAGATCCATGGCAACACTGGAGAGGAATCCTCAGGTTCCGACCCCGACTCCACACAAGGACTGAGGCCCCGGCATGGACGGGAGAGGAATCCCGAGAGGTCCCCTAGCAACTCGCATGGGGACTGGCCTTTCCTGAGGCCACCAGAGCGGGTCCCTGAGGTCCCCGTCGTAACTCGAGAAGACCTGCCGCAACGCGAGAAAATCCAGGAGGTTCTCCCCTCCAGGCGAGATGAGGCCAATTTCCGCTGAGGCGTCTCGAGGCTGATCACACCTCACCTCTGGAACTTCGAAAGGCTCCTTCACACCCTTGGTGCAAATCAAGAAGTTCCCCGACATACCCGTCTCCACTCGAGAGGAATCACGAGAGTCCCGCCCACATCCAGAGGAGCCCCGTTCCGCCTCGTAGCTCGAGATGAGGGATCCTTTCCCTGCTTCGTCGGGAAAGAGTTCCCGGCGTTCCCGTCGCATCTCAAGAGGAGGCCCTCTCAACAGGAACGGCGAGAGGAACTCCAGGGTCGTGCCACCATTCCAAGAGTCCCCCAGATGTCTCAGTCCATTCCAGAGGAACCTCTTTTCCCTTCACAGGCTCGTCTTTCACGCCGAGGATCGACTCACACCAAGGTGGCACGTGGC